>NW_009735847.1:427-3098 GCF_000703405.1 Apaloderma vittatum | reverse complement strand
GGCTTCAGCACCGCCAGCCCAACCTGCGGGACCGGCCCCGACTGCCACTTGGCACCGACAGTGACTCTGCGCGCTCCTGGCATGGAAAAGAAGGGATGCAGCCAACTTCACAACAAAAATAACTCACATTTCTCTCTCAAAGTAACTTTTTCGCTATTGCTGACTTTCACACCCAAGATTATTACAAATGAGCAGTATTTTTCTCTGCCTTAGACAGATTAATTTCTCATCTGGCACAACCTTATACTCGCCCATTTTACAGTGTCGCAGGCACAGCCAGCCGTCGGGGGCTTTCGGCCCATTCCAGCCGCTTACGGGGGCAGCGACACGGCTGCCATCGCACAAGGACCCACACCAGGCCGCGGGGGGCTGCACCGCTCCGGGGGTCGCAGCGAGCCTCCAGATGGCTGGACATAAGAACCAGGAAACGCGTCTGGAGCGAAGACGTGGCTGGCCTTAAAACCGCCGTGGCTGCCTTAACACCGCTCCCCACAGCGCACGGCAGCCAGGTCACACTCGTGATTCACCGCTTGTCACCACCGGCCATTGCGCGGGCTTCAAACTGGGAAATGGAAGGGAGTACGTGCGTTTGTACAACGAGCAATCCATTTAATTAAACCACTGTGCCTACCAGCAAGACATACACCACCAGAAGCACTTAACATCACGCATTTGTAACTCCGCGCCACTCGAATGGCTCGTTTAAAAAAATTGCACTCAACCTCACATATTACCATGCTACAAATACAATTACGGTGAATTAATCTACCAGTAAAAGGGCTACAAAAAAAGTCAAGAGACATCCAAAAATCTCAAACAGAAGTCACCGAAATTGCACTTACTAAACGTCGGATGCCTAGCTTGCTCTGCTGACACAACAAAGTGATTATCAAGTGGGTTTTTTTCTTTTTCAGCCTCTAGAGACTCTGCTGGAACACTCCTAATATTTTACTACCCAGCAGGTAGGCTGCGGCAACCTTAACTGGCCTGATGCTTCCAACAAGAACACTGCCAGCAACCAAGAAAAGAACAGCACGTGTGCTCCTTGTACCACCGAAAACCCAAAACCAGCCGGCTCACCCAGCGCAGGAGCTGAGGGTCCTGCCGAACTCCAGCCCATGCTCGCTTTTTTCCCTATTACTTGGCAAAATGCAAAACAAAAGATAGCTCTGAGCAGTCTCGGATCTTTAAGTCTACGTGGTTATGGCAGACCACATGAAGCCCAGCAGACCCTGTTTTCCCACAATGGGGAACCATGCTCCTTTTCTTGGTTTCCTGCACAAGAATTGCTGCGCTCGCACAATTCAGGCAGACGCGTGTGTTTGTATCCAGCCAGACTGAGCTGCACCGAGTCTTTTGTTCGGCAGTTTCCATCCCATGTCAGCTGAAGAGCCCGCCAGCTGGAGACAGCAGGTGTCTGACGCTGCTACAAAATGGGGGACGGATTTGCTTTAAATCCTAGGTTGGAGTTTATTTGTTAATTAATCAGGACACATGCAGGCAATGCATACATCTGTAAAGTCACCAGAGGTCTATGCTGCGTGCAGCGAGTCAATATCTCGGACCAGTTTGGCACCAAGAAGGTGCCTCGCCCATTAAAAGGAAACGGCAAAGGACAGACGACAGATCCTATCAGAGCAATCACTGTGATTAACCCCCACCCCTGGCAAAGAAATCTCCCTCTGTCTCCTGGTGAGGCCATCACCACCTCTGCTTCCCAGCCGCCGAGGTGCACATTCATCCCTTGGCACCGCGAGGGACAGAACGGAATTGTCAGCCACTGCCCTCACCGAGCGGCAGGAGGGATTCGCCAGCCCTCTGATCAGGGTGTTTAGGCAACGGAGAGCAAGGAGCCCCAAATTCCAACTCGCAGTTCCATACGGACAGGACTCAGAGAGGGAAGCCTAGAGTTGTTTTGGCGTTGTCTGTTAGCTGAAGGGGAGGGGGTGGATCCCCGGGGGTGATGGAAGGGCCAGCTCCCTCCTGCGCCCTGCCCGGCAGCCCGCTCTGCCAGGTCACCCCTGCCCGCTGGCGCAGCTGCACTCTTAAGAGAAAGAAAACAGCACGACAACACCCCCACAGCATTTCAGGCAAGAAATCTGGGGTTTCCTCAGTCCTGGGGGACTTTATCCATATCTGTGCTGTCTGGGTGTACTCAGTTTCCTTCTACTTCTTCCCTTCCTCCTTGGCCAGTCTTTCTGGGATGGGTCTGCTGACCCAGCAGAATCCCCTTGCACCCCTGCTCGAGCGCAAACATTAAAAAGGGAAGCTGTTTCGACTAAAGTGATGAAGAAAAAGCAAAGCATCTCCATTAACAAGCAGGCTTGTTAAAAACCCTTTGGCTTTCATTTTGCTGCTTTTGGTTTTTTTGCCTCGGACTGAGTAGAGATTCGGGGGTTTTTAAGTATGTTTTAGGTCCTTACAGCCCCGTGGTGTCTGCTGTTTCAGCCATGCTAGCTTTTGTCTTTGCTCTTTTCCAGATGGGCAAACACGGGCTGTTCCAGCCACGGCCTCGATAACAAGGAAGCTCTGAATTCTTCTTAACAAAAGGGCAGCAGCTAAACCTATTAATACCAACTGAAAATCTACCAGCTGGCAAGAAAAACAGCATACGATCAGAGTCTGCCCCGCTGCATTTTTGATTTGCCTTCGCTCGGCCTGACGCAAGCGT
>NW_009735847.1:0-396 GCF_000703405.1 Apaloderma vittatum | reverse complement strand
CGCGGCGGCTGGGCTGCCACTCGCTTTCGGCTGCATTTTAACGCACGTTGGTAAAAGCACAGAGGATGTGAGAGACAAGACAGGGAAAGGGATCTACAGCTCCTGGAGGAATAAAAGATTCTAGGCAGAAGGGCAGGCCAGTGGCAGGCACGTAGGATTGTGTGGTTTCAGGCGAAACAACCTGGCCCAGGTAGCTGCGATGGTGTCAGTGCTTCAGAGCACAGGGCTCCCTTCAAGTCAGTGCTGAGACTGACATTTCATGGTAGGGAGTTCCCACCCGTGTTAGGATAAAGAATAAAACGCCCAGACAAAAGGAGGACTAAAGGCTGCCTCCGAGCCCCGCGCTCTCGCACCAGGACACCCCGGGGGGGCCGGGCTGGTGACAGGTGACCTGCG
>NW_009735846.1:0-745 GCF_000703405.1 Apaloderma vittatum | reverse complement strand
TCACATCAAGCAGCGATTAAACAGAATAGGCAACACAAAATAGGGATGAAATAATTTTCTCAGAGTGATGTCTTAGCATAAGGGAATTTAAAGGAAAACATGTCTGCAGGTTTCTGTGGAACAGTGGCAGAGCTGTACAGCTGTGGCAGAAAGAAGCTCAGTGAGAAGACACTTTCAGTGTTTTTCATCTGATTTTTTTCCTCCCCACAAATTTCTGGTGATCTAAGCAGTGATCTAGTCCCGAGATGACTGAGAGAGATGACTTCCCATGTAACCTACAAACATCCTCGTTCTGGTCTCATCTGTGCTTTGTCTGTGTTAGCACAACTGGTGGCTCTTCTTTTGTTTGCCTTGCACTGGAGCCAAAAGAAATATTCACTCTTATCTGAGACAGTGGTATGGAGCAAAAGGAAAAAGAAGCATTTGAATAATGAGAATAATGGCCAAACATATTCAGGTTGATCAGTATGGTGAAGATCTGTAGAACTGGGGAAAGATAAGTCTGCCAAATCATCAGTTTCATCTCTCTCTTTCTAATAAAGCAGCTATTTATTACTAGAAAATGCATTTTAACTTCTTGCATCAGTATGAATTTTATTCAAAGAAACAACACTTGCTCAACAAGTTTATAAACGTGAGTAGGAATGATGATTGTTTCCAAAAATATGCCTGTATTGTCAATTTTCCAAGACCAGAATCCCCTAGTGCCAAAACTGTGCATTGCTGTGTGCTCGTGGCTGTAATT
>NW_009735845.1:511-750 GCF_000703405.1 Apaloderma vittatum | reverse complement strand
AATCATATTTTTGATGACTGATAATATGAAATCTTCCAGAACAGGACAGCTCTCTGTCGCTCAGTGCAGACAGGAGAGCTGCAGTGTCCATCACTATTACTCCCCCTGTGCTTTTCCTCGATCTGTCTCGAAGATGACTTCACACATAAATTTCCCTTTAAAAAACAGTCTCCTGCAGGACTTGTTTGCAGTTTCCCCCCAAGGCTGTGCCCATAGCTCCGCTGCCTGGAGCTGTCCCG
>NW_009735845.1:0-417 GCF_000703405.1 Apaloderma vittatum | reverse complement strand
GCGGGCAGCAGCCGAGCACTGCCCAGGGGCAGCTCTGGGGGGGGCAGGTCATGAGGAGCAGCTCAGACAAGTGCTAATGAGCACTCAAGTCTTGCTATCTGCCAAGAATAGAGAAAGAAATTTCAATTTCTCTCTCCTCACCAAGCCAAAAAAAGAAGAGTGATAACCTGAAAGCACAGATTCCTTCCCTTTCAGGTAAATGCTGCTTTGATGTCCTCATTCAAAGGGACCCTCTGCAATTGCTGTGATGGTTATACGGAATTCTAAGCATCCCTGTATCACACAAGAGTTTCTCAAAAGCAGAAGCACCCTTTCTGCCCAGCCAGGGTCTCACCTTCCCCCCATATCTTCTCCCCTAGTGCCATGGGAAGCTCCCTGGGCAGGCTGAGTGCTGACCCTGGCAGGCAGCAGAGTGCC
>NW_009735844.1:0-6661 GCF_000703405.1 Apaloderma vittatum | reverse complement strand
CATTCTGTGATTCTGTAACTTGCCCATAGTCATTTCAGGAATGTGCATGAACATGCTCATCAAGTCTTCAGTTTAGGTCCTGATGTAAATTGCAGATTTAACCATGACTTAGGACTTGCATATTGCATTTATGTAGAGCCACAGAATATTTTATATTTACAAAATTTTGAACCAGCAAACTGATAACTTTCACTGCTGAGCTTCAGGTTGAACAGGATAATGTACTTGAGTCAACTGGTAGGACTCATGTCGCTGTCCTCAGCCTTGAGAAGGCAAAGCACTAAAATGCTCACTTCACTAAAATGTTTTGCCTCAGCCATCACAGCACTATGAACAAAAGTGCTGCAGGGTCTGTGACAAGAGCATGGCCTCAAGTCATCTTTCTCCTTAAAAATATTGCAAAGTAACAAGAACACAGATGAAGCACGTAAGAAGTAGGCAGTGAAGGTTATCATCCACTGTAGAGAGGTTGGTGCCAAGTGACTGAATATGTCCACATTCATGATATTTCACTGAACTACTGGGCTAAATACACTGTGTATTTCAGTATGATTTATAGTCGCTAATTCCATTACCCATAGATCCCTTTTA
Source organism: Apaloderma vittatum (assembly GCF_000703405.1). NCBI lineage: Eukaryota > Metazoa > Chordata > Aves > Trogoniformes > Trogonidae > Apaloderma > Apaloderma vittatum. The sequence goes on along the minus strand of NW_009735844.1, from coordinate 6,070 downwards.
GAAAGCCCTCACAGCTAATGAATTTAATGACACAAAGGCCAAATTTAATATATATCACTCTGCCGAAAACCATCAATAACTACGGAAACATTAATTTTTACAGCCATGGCTGCTTGCAACCTATTTTACCACTCATAAACTGTTCTTTAATCAAAATCTATTCACCTCTAAGGTCATCAGAATTTGCTGCCAGGGTACTTGTAACTGCCTGGCTTTTGTAAACCTCAATGATATGCTTACTCTCTAAGCTCTAATCTCTCCTGCTTTGTTTGGAGTTTTAGTATAATGATTGTACTGTCCCCTGTGAGTTGCCACCAACAGAAGTTACAAGTTGTGGTCTTGACTGAACCCACCCGTTTTAAGAAATGGCGTAAATTACTCATTCTTCTGAAAATATCACCTTTAAGCTGGCTGGGAGTTGTTGGTCTCCACTTCTATCCTTTGAATGGTGTGGCATGTTGAATGTATCAGCAGCTACTTCATCTGCTAAACAAACCACTGGAAGCCTGAGCAGCTTGTTTAAGTTGTTCCCTGAATCTCCAGCTTAATTGGAGTGCTGCTTTTCTTCTCCCTTCATGTCTTGTCTTTGACCTCTGTGGCTCAACCACTAACTGGCCTGTCCTGTGCTGGAACAGACTGTGGTGTTTTAAGATGAGTCCTTGTCTTAACTGGATGAGCTTTTAAGAGAACCTGATGGATGTCCCACCTGCTACAAAGGAGGTGGAACAGAGTGAGTAGGATAGTTTAATTTTTAATTTGTCCTATTAACTTACAGAAATGTGAGCATTTCATGTAAATGGAATAGCATTTTGAATTTAATATTAAAGTGAATATTATTCATATAGAGCATTAATATTTACCAGCTATATGATGAAATACTGTAGAACAAAGCTATAATTCAGATAGTTCAGCAGAGTAAAAGCACCTTAGGAGCTCTAGCTCTTCACTCCCCTCTGGCAATGTTTATTTTATATGAACATGCATCAGCATGTTTATATTGTCAGGTGCTTTAGTGCGATAACATTTAAAATTTGAATCTTATCCACAGTACACAGTGTACACACCTGAAACCCATTTCTGTTTACAAACTACAGCTGAGAGCGTGGTATCTTACAGTGCAGTGTTTATGTCCAAAATTGTTCTAATTCAGTAATCAGGCCCCAAGTTAAAACACTGAGCTATGGAGTTAATTAGGGAGGAGTAGTGCTGTTGTAGCTATAATGGTCTGCAGATCTAAGTGTCTCTAAGTGAGGCAAAATTTGACAGGAAAGGTAATGTCATTCATTGCGGCAGCTGATACAGCTGGAAGAAAAATAGTTAGCTTTGGACCCACAAGCCCGTCTTTTGGTTTGAGTATATTAATGTTTCTATCATCAGAAGAAGGAAAAACATTCCCTTATGCATACCTAAAAAAAAAAAGAAAAGAGTATATCAGACTTATTTGGAGAATTCACAAAGTAAAATGGACAAGCTAGGTATATGGTACAAGACACTGGATGCCAGAATTTTTTGATTCTTGAAAGACAGAATATTATTAAATTCATCCTATCAGCAAAGCTGGAAAGGGTATGATAGTTTCTTAGGGATAAATCACTGCCTTTTCTTGTCTAATGAGTTCTAACATCCATGCTTTTGCCTAAAAAATCTCCCACATTCTCCTGCAGCTGAGTCAAGAAACAGCTTGGTCACAGACACACTTTTGAGAAACTTCAGATTTATTTTCCAAAACACTATGAGATCTCCATTGTTTTTTTTTTTGCCCTTTATCATGCCACAAATAGATATTTTACCAGAAATAGAGCCCAACAGTGTTACTATCCTGACATACAACAGGCAAATTACTGACAAAAACAAGAATCCTGCTAATGAAAATTTCTTATGCTCTCTGTTGCTAGAGATTTTAAGGCATTGTTACTTAATATCAGCATCATACACAGGGAATAAAGTCCATTTACATTATTTGATTTGTGAAGATTTTCTAGTAGACTTTAAGTAATCCAGCATTTGTTTGTTAAAAATTAATAAAAAATGTGAATTTAAATAATGGGAAAATCCCAAGCTCGTAGTAGTCTACCTGAATAAATATGGATTCCAGAAGGAACTGTAGCAGAGTTTAGCACTATTTCACAACAGATTGTATTTAACAAAATTAAAGAAACATAATCACTTCTGGAAAAGCAGCAGTGTTTGAAAAAGACACCTGGTGGTGATGCTCCAATTGTTTCCTTTTACACTGATGTTCAAAAGGGAGCAATCGTGGTTGTGTAAAGTCTCCTAGAATGAGGTCCATTATGAGTGTTTGCAAAATGTAGTCACTTAGGTCTTGCAGTACAAGTTTTGACTTTCGATGTAAAAATTGAAAAGGAAATGCTACCTAGCCATCATAAGAACTCCTTACTGCCCTTGTCACTTATATGCAGAATAGAATTTTTCCTACAGACCTAGACCATACAACTGTCAATGTAGATGTATGTGTATAATAGTTATAAGGGATTCAAGTAAATTGAAGATATGTGAAACTGAGTACATAAAGAAAGCATTTAATGGGATCTATATAAACACATTGAACTGAGTGTTTAAGTATTCTACATAATTTCTTTGACATCATTACCTTATTGTATTGTAAATCTAGCTGTATTTTATGCTCACTGATGCCATTCAAAGTATATGGCACAAGATCTCTGTTAATTTTACTTTAAAAGTGCTGCATTTTTTGTGCAGTCATACATAAGATTCACTCCACTCTTAGAGTGGCAGTACAGTATAAAATTGTATACCTCGCTATTTGAGAGCACACCAGTACTGATAAATAAAGGGCCCAGAGGCCCTTGATGATCCCCAGTGCTTCACTGGTCCTTCCCTCAGTCTGTTCTGGGTTGTCCCAGCCAGATCAGCAAGAAGTCTCTTTTGCTTCGTATGTAAGCTTTGACTCTGTATGACCTTTGGTTTATAAACTTTCGTTGCATTCTAAACTTTTTTTTGCATAAAACCATATGGTTTGTGGAATTCTGTAGAGATGTTTGATATTTTATATTCTGGAAGGGTTACTATATAGTAAGGCTGACAAAAATGTTATATACAGCAAAAGAAAAATCTAAAGGTAAGCTGGTATTAAAGCAACTGGTTAGATACTTTTATATGCTAGAGATCTGACAAAGTTCTGAAAGCAAAAGATTGTGCAACTAAGGTGGGCCTACTAGATGTTGAGATACATCAGAAGATCAGTAATCAACAGATTATTGAAACACAGTGTAAATTTATACATCAGTAGAGCAAATTCATGCATATTTTTCCCCGCATTCACCTTTTCTCAGAGACAATAGCAAAAATAATAAAAGAAATTCAGAGATAGGTGACAAATAATTAGGGACTTAGCAAGATCATTGGTATATACATAGAAAAATAATAATTTTAATCTCAGAATGGAGAAGAAGGGCCAGTCAGCATGATTTTATGAAGGACATATCCTGTTTAACAAACCTGATCTCCTTCTGTGACAGGGTGACCCACTTGCTAGATGAAGGAAAGGCTGTGGATGTTGTCTACCTTGACTTTAGTAAGGCATTTGACACCGTTGCCCACAGCATTCTCCTAGAGAAACTGACTGCTCTTGGATGTCTTGGATGGGCATGTGCTTTGCTGGGTAAAAACTGGTTAGATGGCTGAGTCCAAAGAGTGTGGTCAATGGAGGTAAATCCAGTTGGAGGCTGGTCACTAGTGGTGTCCCCCAGGGCTCAGTGCTGGGCCCACTTCTGTTTAACATCTTCCTCAATGATTTGGATGAGGGGATGAAGTGCACCCTCAGAAAGTTTGCAGATGACACCAAGCTGGGTGGGAGTGTCAATCTGCTTGAAGGTAGGGAGACTCTACAGAGGCATCTGGGTAGGCTGGATCACTGGGCCAAGACCAATCACATGAGTTCTCAGGTCCTGCACTTCAGCCACAAGAACCCCCAGCAGCACTACAGGCTTGGGGAGGAGTGGCTGGAGAGCTGCCAGGCAGAGAGGGACCTGGGGATGTTGATGGACAGCCGGCTGAACGTGAGCCAGCAGTGTGCCCAGGTGGCCAAGAAGGCCAACGGCATCCTGACCTGGATCAGGAATGGTGTTGTCATCAGGAGCAGGGAGGGGATCATGCCGCTGTACTCGGCTTTGGTGAGGCCTCACCTTGAGTACTGTGTCCAGTTTTGGGCCCCTCATCACAAGAGAGACATTGAGGGGGTGGAGAGGCTACAGAGGTGGCTGCCAAGCTGGGAAAGGATTTGGAATATGTGTCACATGAGAAATGGCTGAAGAATCTTGGGCTGTTTAGCCTGGAGGAGACTTTATCATTCTCTACAACTACCTGAAAGGAGGCTGCAGTGAGGCGAGAGTTGGTCTGTTCTCCCTAGTGGTGAGTGACAGGATGAGGGGAAATGGCCTTAAACTGTGCCAGGGAAGGTTCAGGTTGGATATTAGGAAGAATTTCTTTACTGAGAGGGTTGTCCAGCATTGGAACAGGCTGCTCATGTTGATGGTTGAGTCACCATCCCCGGAGGTGTTCAAGAGAAGGGTGGTTGTTGTGCTGAGGGACATGGTTTAGTGGTGTTGATAGGGCTGGGACAAAGGCTGGACTTGATGATCTTGAAGGTTGCTTCCAACCAAAACTGTTCTATAACTCTATGACTTACCCAACAATAAAAAATATATTAGCATGTAGCAGAACCAGCATTCTTCAGTGATAGCACCTATATCTAATTCTTAGTTTATCTTCTTAGACCAGAGCATAAATCTTGTTGTAAAATTGAGAATTTTTATTCTATGTTTTTTAGCTTTAGTCTTAAGCATTCAGGTTCTCTTGTCTTCTCTGCACTGAATCTTTTCCAGTTCTTCCATGTCCATTATGCTTTTTCATCTCTGCTTCAGAAGAAAACTAGATGGGTTTATAACTAAGCAGTAGTATACCCAAAGAACTTTTAAATAAACTAAACTTTCTGAACATAAGCTGCTATTTTGTTCATTAAATAATGGATTGCAAGCTAATTCGTACTCATTTGAGACATATCTAGTTTTAAAAAAATAAAACCCAAACATATCAATAAATAATGAATTTTGGACCTGAAAAAAATATATCTCAAAAACACTGCAGGTTAGATGCAACCTTTCAGAATTCATTGCTTTTTAATATATTTTCTCTGATATACTTCACTTAGTAACGCTACAAGCTATCATAGTCTTGTTAGTAAACGATCAAACAGTTCAATTACCTCTTCTTTCTATGGGACTCCAGAAAGTACTTCTACACTTTTAGGAGAATACTTCAGCAAAGGCCTGGCTTATTTTCAAAACTAATTTTTAATCAGGTGCTAACTAGTTGATAAAGCTGCTTATTTAATTTTCATCAATCTGTAAAGCAATTTAACTACATGTTTGTGATTACAAAGGCATTTTAGCCTGACTTTTAGGAAAACGACAAATGCCTTTATATGAATGCCTGCAGCTTGGGTAATAAACATGAAGAGCTAGAGGTGTTTGTGAGTCTGCAGCACTACGACCTGATCAGCATCACAGAGACATGGTGGAACGACTCCTGCGATTGGTGTGTTGGACTAGAGGGGTATAAACTGTTCAGGAAGGACAGGCAGGGGAAACAAGGAAGTGGTATTGACCTCTATGTCCATAAGAGACTAGAATGCATGGAGCTCCACCTGGCAAGTGATGATGAAAAAAACGAGTGCCTGTGAACCAGGGTGAAAGGAAGGGTAGGAGACTTTACAGTGGGAGTGTGCTACAGACCACCCAACCAGGAGGATCAAGTGGATGAGGCCCTTCATAAGCAGATAAGAGTTGCTGCTCAATCACAAGCCATGGTCCTCATGGGGGATTTTAATCACCCAGACACCAATTGGAAGAACAACACGGTGGGGAATAAGCAATCCAGGAGATTCCTGGAATGCATCAATGACAACTTCCTACTCCAAGTGACAGAGGAACCAACGAGGAGAGGTGCCATGTTGGACCTCATTCTCATCAATAGGGAAGGGCTGGTGGGAAGGGCTACACTTGTGGGTAGCCGTGGCTGCAGTGACCAT
>NW_009735843.1:0-16322 GCF_000703405.1 Apaloderma vittatum | reverse complement strand
TGCGCGCTGTGGCGACAGGTGTCCGGCGGAGCCCAGTGTGGCCCGACCTCCTGTCCCGGTGGTTGCCCAGGCGTGGCTCTGCGGGCGTTTTTCACGGGTCTCCGTCCGGTTTATGTTATTAAAAAGATAAATAAATAAGACGAACGGTCATTTTACTGCTTCGGCTGCTTGGGCTGTTCGGTGGAAGAGGCCGGTGAAGAGCCCGTCGGGCACATCAGCCCGGCCGCAGAGTGGGTTCGAGGTGCCAGCTGTTGTGTTGGTGCTGCCCTGCCTTCTTGGCGGGAGCGAAGTCAGTTTGGAAATGATTTTTAACGGTTTAGAGTCGTTGACACGATATAGTAGCTCTTTGCAAAAAAAAATGAAAAAAAGGGGGCTATAGAGGGAGTTTGTTGCATGAGCTGTCATTTCTTTTTTCTGAGCAAAATTGATTGCAAGTTGCAGAAGGTGACACATCTGCCCTTGCTGAAGTGGCTGCTGCCTGGTAATTTAACGGCTGAGTAACCTGAAATAAAGTTTATTTATACACGTCCTCTACGGGTATCGTGCCTAAGCTCTTCCCAGTGTAGTTTCTCTCCTGTTCTCATGGGCTGACTTTGGGTTTTGGATGTGACGGGTCCTAGCAGGCAGCTATTTGCTGTGGCTGAGTATGAACAAGCTGAGAAGTGGTTCTAAAAGGATAAATGTTGCTGGTCAGCAACATGTTTATGGGAAGGGTGGGCAGTGGGGTTAGTCCAGCCTGCAGAGACATATTAAGACTGCAGACACTTGATTTGTGAACACTTTTAGCTTGCATATTTTCACTGCACGGCATAAGGTTGATTCTTAGGTTTACCTCGTCTTTTTGAATGATCTTTTGTGAACTAAAACACAGGGCCTTACAGGGGCTACAGACTAGAAGTTAAAATGTTCTGCTGTCTGTGCAGTAGCAGCTTTTTTGAAGGCAAGCACTTTTCTTAGGAACCTGCAGTAGTAGATCACTCTTGTCTAGAAGGGTTTACAGGCATACCAAGTAACAGACCACACCTGCAAGCTGGAGCGTAGAAGGTTTCACAAAAGCATGAGGAAAAACTTTTTCACTGTGAGGGCGACGGAGCCCTGGCACAGGCTGCCCAGTGAGGTTGTGGAGTCTCCTTCTCTGGAAACTTTCAAAACCCACCTGGACGTGTTCCTGTGTGGCTGCCCTAGGGGATCCTGCTCTGGCAGGGGGGCTGGACTAGATGATCTTTCGAGGTCCCTTCCAACCCCTAACATTCTGTGTGATTCTGTGTGTAGGAAGTCAGTGATAGTTCTTCCCCAGGGAAGAAAATGAAAAATTGGAGCTCACGTTGTCTGCATATTTTCAAATATGTTAGAATATTTGCATGTGTCAGGCTTCATCAAAGATACAAGGAACGTGCAGCAAAGAGGAATACTGTAATTGCAAAAAAGTTCAGCATTTAATTGGAATAAACCCAATTCTTTTTCATAAAACCTCTGTGCTATTAATTAAAGTGCAAGTCCTAATGTTTCTTGATACTTAAGTTTCCCATCTTCTTCTTCTTCTTCTCCGTGGTGCTTTTGATTTAAGATTTTAAATCATTTGGATTTTATAATTCACACTGTGATGTTGCCTATATAACAGTTAAACTTGGTTCATGATAAAGTAAAATTACTTTAAAAAATGTCAAACCAAGTTAATTCACCTCAAGGGACATCTTGGCCATAGAAATAATTTACTGTTTAGCAATGAACAAGTAAACTCAAAACCTACTTTCTAATTTACTGTCTTTCTTTGCTAGGTCACTTTTCCATGTAAGAAAAATTACGGACTACAAATATGGGAAAGAAACGCATCAAAGGCAAAACTGCACAGTCTGATGAGTCTCCGGATACGCTGGGTATGTTTCCTCAGAGAAGTCTGTAGGCCTAATGTTTGTTTTGACCTCAAAGAGGGCTTGAAAACTCATTAATATTAGAAGGTTTTTGCACTAGTCACTGGCTTTGAAGTCTCATTTACAAAGTACGGGTTTGTATAATTGAAACTGAAGTCTGCCATGAAGCTTTAGTGTTGCTACTTTTCTAAATAATAATACTGACTTGAAAGCTAGAATTATTTTCTGGTTTTTAAGAAATTCAGACACGCAATTTTTTACTGATACACAGATCATATCAAATCGTATAAAATTCCTCAGAATATGAAGGGTTTGTATAGTCAGCTGCTAGGTTTGTCATGATAGATTTAAATAGCATTTTCCTAATGAAGATTCTGTTGCAGAACAGTCTTGCTTCAGTAGTAAAGTTTGTGATTAAAATATTTATGTGAAATCATTTGTCTTTACACTAGCAATTAGCTTAATACTGGCCCTGTGTACCTCAGCTCTCTAGTCCTTGTGCTTTTTGATTAAAACCTCTTTCTCTTCTCACCTTCTGTTCCTAATAGTTCCTAATCCCAGATAGTTAATGTTATCCTTCCAGCTGTTCTGGATCTCACCCGTGTGTTGAAATTGTATTTATTATCTTCTTCACCCTGGTTATTCCAGCTCTTGTTTTCGCTTGTGCTGTGTAGCATTCTTTTCTACCATCTTGTCTACCAGGTCACAGACCATGTCCTGCCCATCTTTACTGGTGATCCCAACTGGGGAAACAAGTTGAGCCACGCTAACTGAACTAGGAGAGAGTGCACTTACAGTTTTAGCCAGGTGGCCTGGTGCGATGGCCTGTTTATTTTAAATCCAAGTCTATTCTACTTGGGTTTCCTGGTTGTCCTGGTCTTGTGGCAGCTTCTGTCTCCTATGGCTTTTTACCTTCTTTTCTTGGGGATTTTTCAGTGGAAGGGTTTTTTGTGTGTTTTTTTTTTCCCTGTGGAGTTAAGATCAATGTCTGCTAGGACTGTTCCTCATCTTTCTTCAGCGAAGAAATCGGTTATGGTGCAAATGCTAATGGCATCTCACTTACTTGGCTAAAAATAGGCTAGCTTGCCCTGTCAAAGTCATGTAAAGCCACAAATGTAAACTAACGTTGATCATTGTGAATAACTCCACTGTAATAGTAGTGGCCAGTACAGAAAAGGGCTGTTTAAAAAAGACAATTTTGAAGTTGTAGATGATGCTTATATTTTTTTTTAAAGCCTCTGAGAATGCATCTAACTAGCATTTGTACTGTGGTAAAACCCTGTAATCTTGGGCAGAAACAGAACAGGTACAAAACTTACCACTAGTTTCAGCTCATGCCAAAAAAAGTTTGCTCTCTTGAGGCTATAATCTTGCCTATGGTCTTCAACAAAGATAGATTCAGAGCTGTTATGCTATCTGAGCAATAAAAATAGCTCTGTAGCAGAGGATGTGAGGCAGTTGAATTGTGTAAAGATCTGTGTAATTCTTCTCATAAAAGCTGATTTTTATTTTTTTTTACGTATGAAGCATGTGCAGAATTTTTCTTTTAGCATGGACTTGTTTGCTTTCTGCTTTTTTAATTTTGAGATAACTCTTTGTACTGTCAGTTATTTGACCCTGTATTTGCAAGTTCAGACATTTGTAAATGCAAGTAGTGAAGAAGGAGGCCCGTTAGCTCAGTCGGTTGGAGCGTGGTGCTGATAACACCAAGGTCGCGGATTTGATCCCTGTTCGGTCCCCATGTGTTGCCTGATGTAGTTGAGAGGCGTCCCTGCCCATGACAGGGAGGTTGGATTAAATTAAGGTCCCTTCCACCCTAGGCCATCCTATGATTCTATGAATTGTGGGCTGATCATACTAAATGTCTTGGAAGCCTACACTGGGGGGGAAAAAAAAAGGAAAAACATCAAAATACGTTCTTCATGTTTTATTTGGAAGAACTTGAATCAGTTTGCATGTACACTGTTAGTCAGTAGCAATTTCTCTCTATGTGACTAAGGCTTACAGACAGCTTTTCTTTGTCCAAGTGATGGTGTAACCAACGATCTTAAAAAATAAACAAAAAGAAATAAGACTTACAGACAGCTTTTCTTTGTCCAAGTGATGGCGTAACCAACAATCTTAAAAAATAAACAAAAAGAAATAAGATAGTTAAATTCCTGAGAGTAGCTCGTAGCAACAGATGTCCGTTCTTGGTGTAACCATTCTTGGAGTTTGGCTAACTAGGTTTCGTTCACACCAGGCCCAGAAGATGCAGCTCTGAGTAGGGCGTAACATTGTAGTGCGAAGTGATAATGGTGTAGGTAGGATGACTCTGCCATTCTTTCTGTCACAGTCTGCTGCATTAATTTCACTGAGGCAGCTCAGCTTTATTTTTTTTCTTTTTCTGTAATTCAGTAGTTTAATATGGATCAACAGTATTCCCGGGGTTTCTTTGACTCTAGGAAGGCTGTCCCAGTTTCTAGATTGCTACCCATGTCTTTGGTGCTTGCATTTGTTATGATGCCTACATCTTTCTTGTGCTGTTTATTTTGTAGAGCCTGTGTGCAAGCATATTCGTAAAGGACTGGAACAAGGCCATCTGAAAAAGGCCCTGCTGAATGTGGAATGGCATGTTTGTCAGGACTGCAAAGCAGACAATAAGACACAAGAGAAATCTGAGGGAGAGACTGGTGAAAGCCCTTCAATTTGGTTATGTCTAAAATGTGGCCATAGGGTATATCTTGTTTTGTTGTTAATTTCTCTTAATATCTTTCAGTGTCTCATAATGGAACAAGAGAGCTTTTCCACTAAACTTTTACATTCTCTCTTTTTTTTTTCTTTTAAAGGTGGTGTTACATAAATGATTTTATATACTGTAGTGCAATTGGAAAAATGTCTGCTCTGAACTGCAGATGAAGTACTTAAATGCCTTAGTGCCAAGCTTCTAGCAGGCTTAAGGCTACACCACCATCTTGAGGACTTGTTTTCCTAGAAAGTCCACATTATTTTGCTAAGAAGATAAAAAAATTGTGTTCATACTCTGAATTTATGATTTTTACAATACGAACTTATGCTTACATTAGTTTATTAAACTTAGGACTCTGCATGCTGGTGAGGTTTTTGTTGTGTTTCATTCTTCAAACTGGAATTTGTAAATTAGATACACAGTCTCTGAGCAACTTTATAGTTATTCTGCACCCAGTACCTTTCTTTCTGCAGAAATAAGTGTGAAATAAAGACCTATGTGTTCATCCTAATTAGTCTAACATAAGTAAACTGTTTTCATTTTAATACTTTGTTTATACTCTTAACTCTCTATATATTTCATTGATGGTCAACTGGAATTTTTTACATTTCTGGTTCTCAATGTTACAGGGTTGTGACAGAAATTCTCAAGAGCAGCATGCTTTAAAGCACTACACAACGCCAAGATCAGATCCCCATTGTTTGGTTCTCAGCTTGGACAACTGGAGTGTGTGGTGAGTTTGTCAGGCAACAGTTAGAAGACATAGCTAGAGGGCAACAGAGGCTGGGTTATAATTTGTGTTATCTTTTCTTTGTGAGTTCTAGGATTTATCTCTGGACCTACATAAAGCATTTCTACACACAAAAATCCCAGCTGTCTTTCCTGAGACTCTCTGTTGGACCTACTTATATTTTTCTCCCACTGGTCAGATGGCCATCACTGAAAAAACTTCATTCAGTCCCTTGATTCCCTTGATGTTACATACAAAACTTTTCACAGATGAAAAGTTATGATAGTTCATGGAAGGAACTATCATTTGTTATTCCAGGAGTGAGAATGCGTATTTTTATAACTAATCAGACATACAATAAATACATACTCAGGGATCCAAAAGTTCAGCCAATTTTTTTGAGGAGATATGGAAATTAACAGCTAATTCCAAAAATCTTAGAGATTTAAGGAAGCACTTTGCTGCAGACTTCTGCTGCTTTTAATATCAGAAAATAGTCTGACTTACGATAATCCTGCAATCTGCTAAATGTATTTGTGCCTACAAACTGCAGGTGGTGTGTTTTGAGGTGCAGAAGTATTTGCATTGTCTTCAATACCTTTTGTCACCTCTTCAAAGAGCTGGTTGGGCAGAACTACAAAATCAGCGCACACAGCTCTCCTTCAGCTGTATGTGTTCTGACACAATTTTAGTCTTACTTGAGCCTTTATCACTGCAGCTTCTTTCACAATTTCATTTAAAACAGATTAGTGGCCTAACCATGCACTTCTTTGCTCATAAAGAGACAAACAGGTTTGTAACAGCAATGGACGAGTAAATAACAGTATGCAGGAGTAACAGAGGACATTGATTTATGTCTTATCCAGTTTAAATTTGGTCAAGTACTTGCTTGGTTAGAATACCCAGAATATTTTTCCATGCCATAGCATTCGTATGTCATTTTCTTAGGGCCTGATATCTTTCTTTCTTGATTTTTGGTAAAATTTTCTCTGCATTTATTTTTCTTGCAACAAGGTTTCTTAGCACATCTTTTAAGAGTCTAATTTATATTTGTACATTTCAAGCTCCAGTCACTAAAGTCACTTAAAGATGACTTTTTAAACTTTTATTTTCTTGATCAGAAATAGATCGAAATTTTCTAAGTTTTTGTAACTTTGTGTAATGAATTTCATCAAACAAGCAAATAGTTTATGATTTTTAAACAAGAGAAAAAATAGGATTAACTGTTTTTCTTTGGGGGGGTGGGGTGGAGACAGGTGCTACATATGCGATAATGAAGTTCCATATAATTCCTCAAACCGATTGGGCCAGACTGTGGAATATGTTAGAAAACAAGTTTGTCTTGACTCAGCACATGCAGGTAAGTAGTTACGGTATATATACAGTACATCAGAAAGTCCCTTAAATGTAGGAGACAGTACTGTAAATCTGGAATGGGCACAAAATTAGATTTAACATTTAGAGCACCTTACAGCAAAGTAAAATGCCTAAGTAGACTAACTGGACTAGGATTTTTTGCTCATTGTCCCCTAAACTTACAGATGAGAAATACAGGAATAGGAGGAAAAAAAATGCAGTTTTACGATGACTTTTTTTTAAATGTGGTGTTCAGTTGTTCTGTGAGGAGTTGACGTTCAGTACTTAGAAGTGCTGTGTTTATTTGTCAGTATTGCTCAGACTGTCTTTAGATGTAAGGAAAATTGTCATTGCTTACAGATAGTTTGATTTGATATTTTAAAAGTACTTTTGTAGGTATTTGTGAATGTATCAGATGGAATGACTAAGTCTCCACCTGTTACAGGACATTTCCTAATGGAAGGAATATACAAGAGGATTTTTCTTCTGGGTCTACATTTAGTATAGGTAGCTTCAGCGTGGTCAGCCTGCAGTCTGTCTGCAAAACTTGGCTGTTTTAAAAGGAGACAAACCCAGCAAAACCCCCTGATTTCCACAATGGCAAAACTGTTTCTGTACAAGGCATTTCCACTAGAAAACCTGGCAGAATCTGCATATCAAAATAAATGCTACAAGTCATGGCTGTCCAAAATTCCAACACCATTCTACACTTGGGTGACATCTTGCCCCTTTGGGAATTAGATCCCAACCATCCAGCAGTGCCAAGTGGCTGTCTCAAAGTATTTGTTCAGGAAGCAGCTGAGGTTTTCCCACAGGCATCAGAATCTTTGAGTTGTTTTGGTCAGCCTTTCCCAGATACGTAGTTTCTCTACATCTACTATTTGAACTTCATATTGGTTGCCAAAACTTCTTCAAGTTTGAACTGGGAAACAAATCAATACCAGGGTGCAGTTGTTGTCTGTCTCAGGTGTTCCATCTGTTGTTGTCCATCCGTCTGTTTCTTGTCCATCTGCAAAGATTGTATTGCCCGTTTTCTTTACTTTTCCTGAGCTGGCATTACTTTATTTGAAAGCTAATCTTGGCTCACAGCCCTCTTTATTAGAAACCTAGTCAATAGTAGGCTACCAAACTGGTAGAACCAGTGTAGGTGTTAGCCTGAAAATTACCTTAAATTCCCTTATGGTTTTATCGAGCAAGTCATTGAAGTTTTGAGCTATACACCAAAGTGATTCTAGGGAAAATATCTTTAGCATGTCTTAAAGAATATGAACCTTACGGTTTGATCTGTTTAGCTTCATGAAATGAACATGACAATGCTTCGACAGTAGAAGGTCGATGCATTTCATTTCAGACAATAGTGTCATGTCAAAAGGGATATTATCTCAGATACCATCTTGCTGGATGTTTTATAAAGCCCTAACGTAGGTGATTTTGTGGAATGAAATTTCAGATAACAAAAGCAGAGTTTCGGAGGCTGTTGGCATGAATGGCTTGTAGGCTAAGTGGCAAGTTTAATTTGCTTGCTGATCTGAAATAGCATTTCAGGGCGGGTTGTTTCATAGTTTTTGTTTGTTGGCTGTTTTGTTTTGTTTGTTTTTTAACTCTTGTTACCAAAACAGTTTAAGAACCTAAACCAGTAGTGTTACATTTCTACAATTACAGAATTAATGATAAAATGTTTAAGTTTTAAATATAGATTGCTGCTGCCTATAATAACCTTTTCCTATCCCATTCCATTACTGAGTTAATATGTGGGCTTTTTTTTTTATTATTTCAGTAGAAAAACAAGAAGTGAACAAAGAATTTGAAAATAAAAAAGTAGAAAAAGACAGCAAGAATGAGCAAGAAAAAGAAGTCTCACATAAAGAAGAGAATTCTCTTTCAAGTACTAACTCGGAAGTGACTGTGAAAGGACTTAGTAACTTGGGGAATACATGTTTTTTTAATGCAGTGATGCAGGTACAGTAGTTATTTCTACTCTTAAAAAATATTGAATAGCAAAAGAAAAACAAAAAAAAACCCCAGCTCAGACCACAACAACTGCAGTGTTTTACAATGACACAATTAGAATGTGCTTTTTCTCTGCCAAGAATGATGGATTCTTTCTAAAAATAGTGTGTTGGCCCAGAGAAATATGATGAAATTAAACTGCAGGTTCAGACTTGCTCTAAAGAAAAATATAGCAAACTGCTTTGTCTTTGAGGGACAACATCTTTCACTGATGTAGATTAAACATACCAGCTAGTAAAAAATAAAAATAAGATACTTTGGCACATAACCCTTGCTGACTTCTTAGAATATTAGAGATTAATAACCAAAGACCATAGATGTTCACTGAAACAGAAATGTCTCTCTCAGCAACAGGAAAGCAAGTAAAACTAAATATTAGGAGGATGAGCATATTGCATTGCCATCCTGTGTGTCTTGCTCAGCTAAGAAGTGTTTGGGTAGAATAAACTTGCTGTTTCATGTGTATTAAAACTCACATGTAATCTTGTGTTCTGAAGCTCTTGATGCTGAAGCTTCACTCAAACTTGCTGGTTTTAGTAAATGGTTTGATTTTTATTATTTTTAAAAAAAAAATTTTAAATCAAGCAAATATGCACACTACATCTTGCCTTTTGATTTTAGAATCAGACGTTAGTAAACAGATTGCCAGAAGATCAGTTTGTAAAAGAATAGTACTTTTAGGCTTTCTACAATCTCTGGTATATATAGAGAGGACATTTGGAAGTCCAGTTAGCTATATGGAACGTACCCTTAACTGTTAAACACTGTTAGAATTTCCAGAGCGGTAGTTACTCCCTACGTCTGTGTTTGGCAGAAATAAATTGCTGCTGATCTGATTGCTACAAATTCCATGACCAGTGGAACTTGGCTGCCCTTTGTCTTTTTCCCCAGTTATCAATCTTTTTCTTTCTGTTATGTTCTGCAGAATTTATCACAAACTCCCATCCTGAGAGAGCTGCTTAAAGAAGCTAAAATGCCTGACACAACGATTAAAATTGAGTCACCTGAGTTATCCATGGTATCTATGTTTTGATCTCCATAGTGTTTATTCTCACCCTTCCAGTCTGTTAAAGAAACAAGCAACGGTCATCTCTGGATTTTAAAGCTTTTTCAGCTAAATGCTGACAAAATTAAGATGCAAAGTCAGTGAGAACTTCACCATTGACTTCCATAAAGCTGCCTCTGAAGTCAGCAGAGGTCTTTGATTCAAAGTGAAAGAGCCATGATTCAGTGCTCTAACTATTAGTTATCATCAAAGGAATACTTATGCTATGATTATGTTATTTACAGGATGAAAACATGTAATTTTTGCTGTAGTGTTACTTGTCTAAATGCCAAATAGGAAATTAGAGGATGTCTGCAGCAACCTTAAATAATGCACCTGTCATTACAGTTGGGGATTTGAATGGGAAAGAAGAATTATGCAGTTTAAGAAAATGAGGTTTTTTTCTTTCCGAATAAAAGCAAGAAATCCAGAGTTGCAACTAAGCTATAAATAATTAATAGTTCCTAACCCAGTGTTTTCTTATCGTATCATGAGAAACCATGTGTTGAAATATTTTGTTTGTTTTGGTCAGATGAAGTTATGCCATTTTGGAATTTTGTATATTCTACTTGATAGGAAAGATTAGGAAAAAGATCAGGAAAAACTGACTTCAGAAGGATCTGTCACCAAATTAAGGCAGAACAACTTTGTTGCTTTTGTTTAAAACAGGAACCTCAGCTGATAAAACTAGATCAACCAGGTCCTTTGACATTAGCTATGTACCAGTTCCTGACAGAAATGCAAGAGACAAAAAAAGGGGTAGTCACTCCTAAGGAACTTTTTGCTCAGGTTTGTAAAAAGTGAGTATCTGTCCAATTGCATGTCATAGCGAGTATGAAAAAAGTTTGTTATTTGTTTAAAAAGTAGGTAATTTTTCTCCCTTTTTGTCCTTGAGTTCACATCACGTTATTTAGTTGTATTTAATGAGTTTCGAAAGAAGAGAATAAAGAGCAAAATATAAACAAATAGAAGAAAAATGAAAGGTGTTCAGTGACATATCCTGATTAGCTAGCTTTGTATTTTTAGGAAATACCATATATGGACACTTACTGCTTTTATATACATACATGCCCAAGACTTCGTCCTTTTGTGTCTGGTAGGAGTTGCTTTTACTTTGTCTCTAAGCTCAGTTATACATTTCAATTATTGTTTCATTTAACAGAGCAATACGCTTTAAAGGTTACCAGCAACAAGACAGCCACGAATTGCTTCGTTACTTACTTGATGGAATGAGAGCAGAAGAAATCCAAGTGAGTGCTGCTTTCGTAGTTGTGCATACCTTTCTTGATACCCCAGGCTGAGACTTTCTCCTCTGCTGAGGAGAGAAAGAATATTTTTTTCTGACATAAGTCAACCTGCCTGGGGTGGTTTGTGCTGCCTGTTGCACGTACTTGAAGCAGATTAATAATTGAGCTGTAGAACCAGGCAGCTTAAGCAGTGGGGTTGCAGAGGAGCAGCCACGGCTATTGCTAATTTTTTTTAACAAAACAATTCAAAGTTTGTTTGTGGCTATCCCTCTTACACATATTGCACGCATTGTATATGTTTCTAAGGTAATTATATTTTCAGCCTTTTCTGAAAGTAGTGTGCTGGTCATTCTCCATGCTTTTCTGTTAAAAGCAAGTAAAAAGGTTTGGTTTTGCTTGTTCTAAAGGTTTTTGGTTAATTCAACACTTCTAATATAAATGTCCATTGTTCTTTGGAATTAGATTGACTTGTCCAAAACTTTTACAGGAAAAGTGGGTTTGGAGTATGTGTAGTCACCGTAAAGAATGTCCTTTTGTCTTAATTTCTGAAATGTCCAAAATCTCACTTATGGAAATTTTTAATATTTTTTTTTTTAATTCCCCCAGTTTTAGTTTGAGCAAGTATTTCATTCTTAGACTGTTTTTCATACATGCTAATTGTAACATTATGGTTGCAAGCTTGTTTCTTGCTTGGTTATATTTTTAATATCCAAAGAAACTATTTTGTGCATCTGCAGGCATTTGTGGTGTTTGTATTGATTCTCTTAATTGGTGAAGAGTAAATGTTTTCCTGGATCTGAAACATTTTCTAAAACAAACTAACCGAATTAGTTTACTGAATTTTACAGTGTCTGTTTGTTTTGAAAATTTCAGCAAGTAAGTGTTGGAATACTGAAGGCATTGACTGACTCTAACAAACAAAATGAAGAAGAACTTAAAAAGAAAATTAAAGGTAAAATACATTTTGCTGAAGTCATTATTTAAAATCTTCTGTTTCACTGAAGTACCCAAAGTAATGCTAATAGTAATAAGTAAAAGACCCATGTCTAATTGTAAAACTATTCTATCTCTTGAATTGTGTCTATCTAGAATTTAAGGCTCCATAGTGTTAGTCTATTTGTATAAATGTCTTGCTGAACTTGGTGGCATTTCCTTCTTAACAGTGTAAGAGAGAGTTGAATCTATGGACTTTATACATCAAAATATGTTTGGGTAGTGTTTAATCATTCAAATGCTATGTAAGAAATTAAATTATTAGAACAATGAATGTAATGATTTATTCAGTCCTAATAGTCCGTTGTCACTTAGCAATGGTACAATAAACAGTGAACAAAAGAATTTTTAAACTTTTCAGCATGACTTAGATTAGAAGATGAAGAGCAATTTAGATTGAGACTATGTGCTACACTGACAATATAACTTGAGGAAAAATGGTTTTGTTCGTAGGGCACCTGTACAGAGAAAAGGTGGTGCTTTTTTTTATTTTATGTTCAGTAAGTCCTGAGAGAAAACAGGAATTCTTACTGGGATGCAATACTTCTGAGAAAACAGGGAAATGTGTTTGAGCTGAGAAAGTGGTAAAGCTGTTGGTTCAGTCAAGCTGTCTCCTGCAAATATATTTTTGCCCCCATTCCTTTGATATACGAAAGAATCTTAATTTAAGAATTTTACTGTACTTCTTGAGGAAAGAGAAGAGGTCAACACGTGCCATCATACCTCTTCCATACTGTATTCTCTTCTTTTTATTTGGTACGCCATAACTAAATTGGTTGCCAGTATCATATTTTTAATATTATTAACTTTACTGTATACTTTGTCAATTCTCAGAATATGAAAAGAAAAAGGGAATACAGAGTTTTGTAGATCGAATCTTTGGTGGAGAATTAACCAGTACGATTATGTGTGAGGAATGCAGAACCGTAAGTAAACTGCCTGCTCTGAATAGCCTAGAGTATAATTTTATGTAATCTGCAGGAGAACCCCCAAAGTCACTACATGTAGAAATCAGTGAAACTGGAGAGGTTTGCGTCAGTTAATACGCTTCTAAGAGTTAACTAGCTGCATGCTTTTCAAAGAGGGGCATGATTTGGCTGAAATGTTTCTTCCCATATATTATAAAGCTGATCTTTCAGTTCCTTTCAGATTCCTTCCAGAAAAGAAGAGGTCAGCAACAGCAAGCTGCCTCCACCAAGAGAATTCACTCTTGAATTCTTAGTAAACACCTTCCAGTGGTACAAACTGTAAAGTGGATGAGTTGTTCTGCTACCTGCAGTATGCAGCCAGGGGCCGTTGGCTTTTTCATCTGATGATTAAGTCTTTCCTTTTGACACACTAGAATGACCGTGGGATTGCCAGGGAAACGGTTAAGCTGGAAAGCACTGTTGAGATAATGTATCCTGAGAATGAAGTAATTAAGGGTGGTCTAGATGGATATAATGACAGGTTGCAGATATCAGTCTCCTAGGCCCTGAGTTGGGTTCTCACATTCCTAGGCCACTAGGAAACTGAAGTTTGTAGAAGAATTTCTTACTTATTTCTTTGTAGCATGACTGCTGGATTTTGGTTATGGATAGCTGTTTGTGAAGGTATATTAACTGGTTTTTACGTTTGTGCACACAAGTGAAAGCAAGCATTGAATGCAAATGAGGCTACATACAAATAAGCCAATTGACAGCAAGCCAGCCACTTTCAAACAAAATTAAATTGGACTGTTAAATATTCATTTAAAGGTATCCTTGGTCCATGAGTCTTTCCTTGATTTGTCACTTCCCGTACTAGATGATCAGGTAAGAAATTGTGCGTGCTTGCATTATGGCTTCGTTTTTGTTTGCTTATATGAAAATGCCTTTATTATATAATGATTAGGGAATTAATTTGCATCTTTCTAAATGTCTCTTTTGAAAGTTAAATTATAAATTTGCCCAGAAGGATAGAGAATAAGATTTTCATGAGAGTCATTCCTGCAAGCTGTGGCTCAAACTGTCTCTGGAAAATCACTGATAGTGTGCTGGTGATCTTGCTGCTTTGTCAGTTAATGTTTCTAATGTAGAGATTATTTTAGGGCATTATCTAATACGTTCCAGTGTTGTCTCACTGCTGTAGATTATCAAGGTGCAAAGAACAATGTTCCCCAATTCATTTTCACTGTTTTGAAACTGAACTAAATTGAATGACAGTGATGGGTTCCTAATGGTTGCTTAAATGCGCTTTTTTTCATCCATTTTTCTGCACCGAGTGCAAAAAAAACTTATAGTATTCAGGTTATAGAATAAAGTTAAGAAACACTGTAGAATAGTTACTTGATCAGTGTTGTATTTGATCGACCTCTAGGCACTCAGAATACTTATTTCACTTTGTGCTTCATATTGATAATCTATATATATAATATTTCAGATTTGTTACATAGCACTACTTACACAAAAGCTAATGAGTAAATATTGAAATGAAGCCCCTTCAGCCAAAGGGATCATTTGTTTTCTGCAACAAGCAAATTTCATTTCAGCAGAAGCAAACAAGCTCTGTGGCAGGCAGTTCAACTGAAAATGTCTCCACTTGTGTAAAATATTAATCTTGTTAAATGCACATCTATTAGAGCCAAAGAGCATGCTGCCCTTTTAAGGGTGCAGAATTTGACTCTTGGTAACCTGATTTTTTCATACTCTTTCGTTCTGCAAGTCATTGTTTCACGTGGATTCTCTCTGGAATGAGACACCTCTTTCGTAAACATTAAGGTAGCATAAGTGAGTTAATTGTATGATACAGTCACTAAAATATTATATCTTGAGCTGAAAGCTCAGAAAATATATCAGCCCTACAGCTTTTCTTTGGAATGCTATTTGGTTTTTCAGGACAGTATCATCTCTCCTTCTTGGTTGTTCTGTGGCTTTTTGGTTTTTGTAGAAAGCAAAAATTACAAATGAGAGAAACATAAAAAAAGCCAAAGAAAAGGAATCTGAAGATGAAGAGGACAAAAACGACTGTTATCTTAAGCAGAGAGATGAGCCCCCTGGTGCAAGTAAGCACCTTCAGAAAAAAGCAAAGAAACAGGCCAAGAAACAAGCCAAGGTTGGTTTTGATAAGTATTTCACTTTTATTAATGAAGCGCTTGCAACTTCTGGTAAAACAAATTATTTTTGTTTTGCTGGTTTAGATGAAGAAGGCGACAGCTTAGAGTTTCTCCTCAAATGCCCAACAGTTATATATCTACATCTTTGCTATTAAGTTACATGTTCTGTTAAGAATTGCTGTGCTAAGAATATGCTAATATCCAGAAGAATGTGGAGTTTATGTTGCCTGTCTGAAGTAGCATTAATTTGTATCAGTCATTAATTGCAAGAACATTAACAAAACTTCAGGATACAGACATAAGAAAGAATGAGGAAGACATAAAGGGAATCATTAGTTGTGTTTTGAAGGTACTGTGTAACAAGGTGCAGTGGGAATTGTCTGAGTGAAGATAAATTCAGTATTGGTAGGAATTGATCACCCCTAATTAAATCATGGATTATTTTCCCCCCTGTGCCCTTTGCATCTATGGCATGCTATAAAACTTCTGATAAAGAAATGGTAAGAAATACTAAATAGCATTTAGACTAGCTCTGTTTTTTTGTATTCTTGTATCTTTTCTGTATCACAATTTGCAGAGCCAGCGTCGCCAGCAAAAACTTCAAGGAAAGGTGCTTCACTTGACGGATATTTGCGCAACTGAGCAGTCAGAAAAAAACGTCGAGTATGACCAAGAATCAGAGGCAGAAGTTAATTCTGAAACTCGTGATGTGAAGCAAGAAGAGGAATTGTCAAATGATTGCAAAGATCACTGCCTACCTCAAAAAGACTTGAGCATACAGGGAAGTAATAGAGAATCAGTTCAAAGCTTACATGAAAATACAGGAGATCCAGAACAAGAGTGTGTAGAAAGTGAGTCTCTTGTGGATCTTCCTATGGAAGGCTTAGATTCTCCTATGAAGCTTGTCAATGGCCTTGACAACCTATCTTTGAAAGTTGAGGATGATGAAAATGAAGATGAGGAAGAGCTCGCTACTGACTTTTCAAAATTACACTTGCATCCCAACTCTGAATCCGATATGAGTACTTTAGATGATGTTCAAACTGTTCCTGTCAAGACATGTGAAGTATCAACTGAAGATCCAGAAACAGCGTTTTGTACTCTTGCAAACAGGGAAGATTTGGACTTGGAAGAAGGTTCCATCCATCACTGTTTGTATCAATTTACCCGTAATGAAAAACTTACTGAGACCAATAAACTACTCTGTGATGTATGTACACAAAGACATTATGGACCAAAGCTTTTCAGAAGAGACAGACGAGGTAGGAG
>NW_009735842.1:4013-4304 GCF_000703405.1 Apaloderma vittatum | reverse complement strand
CACAGCATAAAATTTGAAGAACAAATTCTATATGCCTTCTATAACAAAAGGGACCATTGGTCCCCCACCATCCCCTTTGAACTCTCCGGTCTGGCCTGTGCAGGAGCCCAACGGGGCGTCTGAACACAAACCCAGATCCCTGAGCAGCCGCCATTCGTACTTCACGGTTCCCTTGCAGGATCGTTTGCTGTACAGGGCAGGGGGGGCATTAACTTTCACCTGGCAAACTGGTTGTACAGGACGT
Source organism: Apaloderma vittatum (assembly GCF_000703405.1). Classification (NCBI taxonomy): domain Eukaryota; kingdom Metazoa; phylum Chordata; class Aves; order Trogoniformes; family Trogonidae; genus Apaloderma; species Apaloderma vittatum. The sequence continues at coordinate 4,060 of NW_009735842.1, read as the reverse complement.
CATGGGAAGTCCCGAGAATCATTGAGGGTAGGAAAGTTGTTTAAAAT
>NW_009735842.1:3424-3628 GCF_000703405.1 Apaloderma vittatum | reverse complement strand
GAGTGAGGGTGCGCTTGGGAGAGGTCCGCGCTCCCCTGCCTCCCCCGCGTGGTTTTAGGGTTACCGGGGGAAGGGAGGAGGCAGAAATAGGGTGAAAGCGAAGGAAGTTGGTAGCGGGGTCGGGAACTTTGAGATATTTTGTCCTGCCGGCGGTGGGGGGGAGAAACATCCTTGCTTTGTGGGACGACAGGGCTGGATTTTATT
>NW_009735842.1:0-2825 GCF_000703405.1 Apaloderma vittatum | reverse complement strand
AGAAGGGAGCACACCCTGGCTGAGTACAAGCCCGTCTCCTCCTCCACCTCGAGGCGCACCACACCGTGTCCGGCCACCCTCAGCTCACAAAAGACATCGACTACAAGACCAACCCACAAGTCAAGCCGCCCTATTCCTACGCCACCCTCATCTGCATGGCGATGGAAGCCAGCAAGGAGCCCAAAATCACCCTCTCTGCCATTTACAAGTGGATTAATGACAACTCCTGCTACTTCCGACATGCCAACGCCACCTGGCAGGTACGAGATCTGGCGACTTCTTGCCTCGTCCCGTCTCCTCATACGGTTGGGAAGGGCTTTCCACGCCCTCCATCGGGCAAGGCAAGGTCCTGGATCCCACTGGGAGGGCAGCGGCACCAGCAGCTGCTGGGGAAGGGCTGGAATGAGAACGAGCAGAAATGCCACGGCTGTGAGAGCGGCAGAGGGAAGGAGTCGTTGTTGGGGAGAACTCGAGGCTATTTTTGGAGCAGGGAAGTACCCACTGGGGTGCTGCCTGCGACTCTGGATTCCCTCAGGGCTGAGCAAAAAGGAAATCTCCAGGCTGAGCATCTCTGGGTGCTGAGGACCAGGAGTGTGAGAGCGAGATGTCACTTGTTGGATAAATCCCTCACTGGGGTATCCATGTTCCGGGTGCCTCTTTTGGATTCTTTTTTTTCCTTTTTTTCTTTTTTCTTTTTTCTTTTCTCTTTTTTCTCTTTTTTTCCTTTCTCGTTTCCTTTTTCCTTTTTTCCCTTCTTTATTCCCTTCTTTTTTCCTTTCTTTTTTCCCTTTCTTTTTTCCTTTCTCTTTCTTCCTTTCTTTTTTCTTTCTTTTTTTCTTCCTTTTTTCCTTTCTTTTTTTCTTTGCTTTTTTTTCCCTTTCTTTTTTCCCCTTTCTTTTTTTCCCCCTTTCTTTCTCTTCGAGGCTGTCTACTCATCTCCTACCCCAATTCCCGTATATCAAGACAGTCTGCAAAGCTCATGCCACCCATTCTCCGGGGGGAGACAAATATATTCCTGGGGGAGCTGAGTCCTTTGCAGAGGACCCAACACACCCAAGGAGCTACAGCCCACAGGAGGGGTTTGGGGAGTGGGTGGAGGTGTGTGCGTGTACGTCTTTTTCAACAGCTCTAAGCATTCAAGACTTGGTTTTCCTGTTGGGCACTATGGATTATGGATGAATAAGCATAAAGATTTCCAGGCAACATTAAAAAAAACCCACTCCTCTACCATATCCAATCTCTTAATACAGTCTTGGATTTGTGGAGCCAATGCTGGGTTATTTCCCCAATAACTGAGTTTCCTTTCTGATTATTCACATCACTCGAGGAACATTCAGGCTTTCAGAACAGCTCGAAGGGAGCAAAAACTCTTATTTTTTTCTTCTCCCCTCGCAGCTCATTTGAGTGGCGACTGATGAAGATGTGGATTTCACACCGAGCTTCCCCAGGCCAGGAGGCACCTCTGGGGACAATTGGAGTGGGGTTACATCAGTGTAAAGACCACCCTCTTCCTCCTTAGCCATGAAAGAAGATCTGACCTCCTCAGCCTTGTTTTTTTCTCTCTTTTATGTCTAGAAGTCTATCCGGTGCAACCTCTCCTTCAACAAGTGCTTCATCAAGGTGCCCCAGGAGAAAGGCGAGCCAGGGAGAGGTGGGTTTTGGAAGCTTGACCCCCCAATATGCCGACCGGCTCCAGAATGGCGCCTTCAAAAAGCGAAGGAGGCCCCCAGTGCAAATTCCCCCGGCCTTCAGCAAACAAGCACAGCAAGAAGCACCAGCCCGGCCACTTCAGCTTGCACCTCCAGTAACATCCTCACCATCAACGCGGAGTCGCAGCAGCTACTGAAAGAATTTGAAGAATTCACCGGAGAGCAGAACTGGGAACCAGCGGATGGCAAAGCAGGGCAGAAGCGCAAGGAGCCCTCACCCAAGCGACCGGCCAAGGTGTCTCGGCTTTCCAGCTCAGCCTTGCTGACCCAGGAGGAGCTAACCGAGCTGGGATGGCTGAAAGGCGACTTTAACTGGGAAGCCATCCTTGACACCAACCTCAGCGGAGACTTCTCCACTTTTGGGGATCTGGAGCTCACACCTCCGATCAACCCTGCAACAAGCGACCTGGATGTGATGGTCCACGGTCACCACATAGAATGTCCCCGGAGGCAGAAGCAGGTCCTCACCGAATCCAACCCGAACAACCTGGACTATGACGAAACCTTCCTGGCCACTTCTTTTCTGCAGCATCTCTGGGACGAAGAAAAGGTTTCAAAAGAAACCTATTTTTTTAGCACTAGCATTTCCTAATAGTGGGGGATAGGGGGAATGCAGTTTGGGAGCTGGACTGGGTTTGTCTGACAGGGTTTGGGGAGCAGGGGAGAGGCAATGAGGTGGCTCTTGGGAGAAGCTGCTGGAAGCTGCCCCGGCTCCACATCGGACCTGCCCGTCCACGATGGTGTTTGTGCCTGTGCCAGAACATATTTTAGAAGGAGGAGGGGGGAAAAAGAAGAAAAAGAAAAAAATTGCTGGGAAACCTGTAGTGGAGAGAGGAGTGAGATGGGAGAGAAATGTGGGAGTAAAGCTGAACCTGGGAAGGAGGGATGGGTGGCAGGAAGGCATCTTTAAGATGCAGTTGAATTTCTCATTACCCTATTGTTAAGAAAAGAAATGGATATTTTTGTTCCCCAAGGCAGGTCTGGGTGACCTGTGGCCGTGGGTGGTGAGTGAGCCTGCCCTGCCCTTGTCTCAGCCCACCAGCACTTGGCTCTATTTTCTCCTCCCCACGTGTGGCAGGTGCATACCCCGGCTCTGCCCTCCCTCCCGTGCGCTCG
>NW_009735841.1:29545-38837 GCF_000703405.1 Apaloderma vittatum | reverse complement strand
ACCCCGAACATTCTGTGATTCTGTGAAAGCATATACATTTGAAAGAATATACATCCACAAACCAGAACATCCTGACTTGAGGACAGGATGTGAGCAGTGCTCGGAGGCTTGAACTGAGGTCCTGGTTGTGATTTTTGCCATACTAAGCAAAAACACTTCACTGTCTGATGACTCAGTTTCTACATCTACATAGCAAGGTTATTAACACTTCATCGTTATTTATTCTCTATATTTTGAGGGTGTAAATTCACTCTCACCATGTAAAGGCGAATATACTGCAGTGTCCTCTTACCAGTGGCTTCTGGATACTACTTCAGTCAGCTCTTAATGTCTGTGTGAATTTATCTGGGTTGTGGAATAAATCTGCCACAAACACACAGATGATGGATCTGGAGACCTGTTCTGCTCCAGATCCTTGCTTGAGAAAAATCAGCTGTTTTGGCTCCTAGAATGGAAAAGAGCAAGGTGCAAAGAAGTGGCACTGAGCCCACCTAGGGCAGCAAAGCCAGAACTAATACATGTTACTGGCCCAAAGCTGCCTACTATAAGAACACCCTTAACCTCCTGTTCCTTCCATTGTCTATATTTCAGCTCCTAACTATCCTGGATGATGGTATTATATATCCTCTGTATGAATTAAATAATTTCTACTATTAGACAAAAGCACAAATTATTATTAATAAAAATCATGAGATATCAGACAGAGCTCAGGATCCATAAAAGATTACAGTGTTTCCTCCTCACTTTTGTTCCATGAAATTCTGCTAATTCAGATTGACGCTTATTGTCACCAACCTCAGAAGTAAACTTCTTGGGTGTCTACTCATGCTGTTTTCAGATTGATTCTCAGCTCTACATCAGTCACTGAGACTGGCACAATAGCTGATAAATCAACTGACAAACGCCCATGCATTTTGATATCATGCAATATAGCTCCCTGCTCTGGGCCTCCCAGGGAGGGGTCTGACTTATGATCAGTAGAGCCACTTCGTGCCACTACTCCTTGCTTAACGATTCTCTTTCAAGGATCCAGAAGGAAAGAGACCAGTCTCCCTGGCTGCTCATCCATCAGGGATGATGCTCACAGTGGGCTTGAAGTCTGTGTAAAGCACCGTGTCAGCATCTCATTTGGGAACAGCTGCCACTCACAGCTCATGAAATCCTTCTGTCTAGCTGTCTTGCAGTAGACACTTAACTGCCGGCTGTGTGAGCCACAACAGAGCACGTCACTGCTTCTCGTACATGAGAGGCTCAGAAACACAAAGGGATCCAGGAGCAGAAAGGAAGAAAAGAAAGGAGGAAGAGGGAGGCACTGGCTAAGAAAATAAGTGATGGGAGCGTGGGTGAGAAGGGGGAAAAGGGGGGCACGTGTAAATAAGGGTGAAAGGGGCAGAGATGCAAAGACGTCCTTTCCTCCTGAAATGGCTGCCAGCAGCTCTTCCCTTCTTATGGAGAGGGGACAGAGGAGCTGGGGTCAGTAGTTAGACACTAGCTAGATGTAATGGGAAGAAATCTGCCCTTATCCAGGAATCAAGCCTTATTTCATTCACCCGCTGGAGAACAGAGGTGTGAGATGACCTGTGCTCCCATGGTTGACATGTCAACCCGAGCAACGTCTTTCTGAAGAGAGCTGTACCCCTGTGAAGCACATGAAAACTTGGACATCACCTTGAGGCGGTTGCCTGCAGCCCTTTGGAAAAATGGTGCAGAGAAGGAGAGGCTGTGGGTGAGCTGGTCTGTTTTACCTGCGGCAGGGCTTGAACAACTGTATCCAGCAGCGCTCTCATTCCTGTGGCCATCTTCAGTAGCTTCAAGACTGCCACAACAAGCAGAAGAGTAGTGTCACTCAGATTGAGCTCAGAAGGTCCATCCTTTGTGACTTACTAATGACAGTAGCACAAGACAGATGTTCTGTCTCCATTTGCCCTAGAAAAAATGGATTGTTCCTCTTGCTCCCCTTTTCTCTTTTCCCACTTCTTTTGACTGTACAACTCCAGTGGTTCCTTCTCCTCCAGTCCATTTCCTTCTTCCTAAATACTCTGTTTCTGTCACCCATGTCTATTGGGCTTTTTCTGCTTCACCCAAACAGTGTGGCCAAGATCTCTCTTTCTCACAGCAGTGTGTATCACAATTCCTCCTCTGCTCTGATTTTTCATTCCATCACTTCCTCTTCCTCCAGCCACCATTTGTTAAGGCAACTTAGCACACCTTGGTTGCTACCAGGAAGATTGAGTCCCCTCCCTGTGCAAACCTCAGCCTGCTTCGTGGTCCCTTCTCCAAACACCACTGCCATACTTGCCCCATAAAAAAAATAACAGGGAAAGTTCAGCTTTCACATGATCTGCTCACCCTCCTGGTCCTTCCCCTCCTGTTAAAGCCACTGTATCTAAATGCCTGGCTAAAGGAAGCCAGAAAGCCTTAACCTCTAGGCTGTCCCTTGTCACATCCCCTGCCACCCTCACAGGGCTAAGGACAGGGCAAGCCCATGACTCTACAGCCACTGCTCAATGAGTCATGATACCTAGTCCCACTCCATCACAACCTACACCCCTGCCTCCAGCCAGCATCTCTCTCACCCCGAGCGATACGCAGCACCCTCATGATCCGGATGATAGTGGGATTAATTGGGAGAGCAGCATTGATTTCAATCTCTTCCAACGTGATACCCATGACAGAGAGCAGCACAATGGCCAGATCTAGCTGGTTCCACCTTAAGAAGAAAAATTGAAAAGAATAAAGGAAGATGGAGTTTTTCTGTTTCCCTGAAAAAGAAAGTCAATTGTCTCCAACCTAAATATTTCTTTATGTATGAGTTCAAGGCCCCACTCTGAGTCAGCCTATATGGGCTTTTGCAGACAAACAGAGATTCACACTGCACACACCCTGAGCAGCCAGAGGCAAGCCAGCCTGATCTGAAAGCATGGAGCAGTGTTACTATGGTGTTATGCTTTGACTAATGGACTCAGCTTTTTATGGCCTTACTACCTCAAATCAGTTCTGTTATATACGTTCTGCTTCAGCAGGCTCCCAGTTTGCCTCAAGGGCAGCAAAAATATGTCTCTCTCTAACCTCACCTCCTTTGCTTTCCAGCCTAACCAACAGAAGCCAACCAAGAGGCAATATTTGGACAACCCTTAATATTGGCTTGGCATTGCAGCTCATGTGGGCTGAGGTTAGGTCTATGCTGTGCAGAACTGTGAAGCAGTCAGGGCACTCTGCTGCCAGCTCACACTCCAGATAGGGATATGTCCTGAGAACCTCCACCCCAAACCCCATTGTCCCACAGATACAGTTGACAAACTTCTGCTCACCTGTCTTTAAAGAATCGCCGCAGACCAAATGCCACCAGCTTGAGGACTGCCTCCAACACAAAGACGGTGGTGAACAGGTAGTTGCAGTACTTGAGGGCGGTCTCCAGGGACTGCCAGCAGAAAGAGAGGGTAAAGAACTGAGGCAAAAGAAATATCAAGCACATAACTTGTGGGTGGACTCTCCTGAGTGCCAGGAATTCCTTGGGAGCTGGGGATGGTACTCCACGCTTGAACGTGGAGGCTGCCTACTAAGGGCAAAAAACAGCTGGTCCCTCTGCCCCATGTTGTTCTCAGGATCAATTATTTCTCATCTCCTGTACTGCTCAACATAATGGGGGCAGGGGGGAGGCTATTACAAAGAGAATCCATCAAGTGCTATTGGCTTCTTCTTCTGCCAGTAGCCCATGCCACCTGGATGCCACCATGTTAATGACACTGGCATAGCTATCAACCAGAACTGAGGCATGACAGTTACTCTAGTTGTGGGTATGTCATCTCTGATGGGAGGAAAGTCTCCCTGTGCCTTGGTGTGGGGCAGGCATATGTCATATCTCCTAGCTGCTGGGTGTCTGGTTCTTTCATGTGCTACTGCTCCTTCATCACCAAGGACCAGTGGGCAGCATTTGGTGGCATTTTGTACTGGAAAGGTTCAAAGCACTTTGACAAGATTCTTTAGCAGAGCCTGAAGCAGAGCCTGCAAGCTAGCATGACTGGCCCTGCATTCCAGGGAAAGGAGCTGAGGAGTAAGGAAGAGGAGGGACTTGTTCAGGAACAAAGGCCTGACATAAGGATGACAACAGATAAAGGTTGAGAGTTCCTGCAGAGTAAAATTGGGCACTATCAAGGGCAAGATCAAAGGTGGGCAGTTAGGCAAGATAGGCAAGAAGCAGAGGAGCCTGGCAGTGGATTTGACTGAGGCCAGACAGACTCAGTTCCTGACAAAAGTCTGAGCTACTGTTGGACAGCATCTGCTCAGGCGCTAGAGCTCTCACCTAAACCAAGGGTCTCCTGAAGAGAAAACTGAAACGCCAGCTGACAGATGTCGTGATGGATGCTTTGTCTACGTATGGAGGCAGAAAGCTCCTCTGATATGTGCAACATACATTTTTTTTTTCCACCAAAGGCACCTAGAGCTTTGCCAGGAACACTGAGAGGTACATGGTCTTCACCAATCAAAGCATAAAACTCAATTGGCCTTTAAGGCCTTTTATTGGGAGTCACCCCCTGCAGCCAAGAGAGACTCCTCTCAGCACTTTGGCCTTGCAGCTTCTCTTACAGAAAAACAGTGGCTTGGTGAAGACATCCTGTCCCATGACACACAACCAGACACTCTAGTCCTCTCAGCTCAGTCCATATGGCAGATGAATTGGACTGACATTTGGAAACCTGTTGCAAAGCCTGAAGCTCCTACGACACTGCTGCTTCCACCACTCCTTCTATTAGGATCCAGGGCAACATGCAAAGCAGAATAGGCAGCTCAATTTGGGTGATCCATATACCCACTTAATATAAATCACAGAGACTTAATTGCACCATGATTTCTAGGGGCCCGACACTTGCTTAGATGCCTTCTCTTTATTGATTTTAACAGGTAACGAGTGTCTGAGTAGGGGCTACCTTTCTGGATAGTGTGAAACTCTTCACATAACTTTGCCTACTACATTAACTCTTGCAACACTTTCAATAGCAACTTTTAGAGACACTTAAGTGTCCTACCTATGCCAGTGGGCAGCGATCATCAGAGAGCTGTAGCAAAATAACATAAAGACTAGAGGCAGGGGTTATCTCCACGATCTCACTCACCACAGGTTGGTTGTAGTGCTCCAAGGACATAGTGACCACGTTGAGGCAGATGATAAAAGTGATGAAGATGTCCAGATAGTGGCTGGTGCAGACCGAATGAATAAGGAGGCGTATGGGGCAGTAGGTGGCATAGTACGGCAAACGCTGCGCCTCTTCAGTGGAAAGAGGGAGATGGGCAGAGTTAGGAAGAAATTGGAAGAAAGAGAGAAATGGGTAAGAAACACTGAGGAGGGAGCAGGCATAAGAGTGGTGATAGGTGTTGAAAGAAACGGGAATGAAGGTGGGAGAGAGAAAGAACAGAAAAGGATAAGTAAAAGATAGAGGACATAGGAAGGAAAAAAAAAGCAAAAAAAAAGAACAAAGTAGAAGTGGGAGAGAAAATAAGTAGAAAAAGGACAAGGAAAGAAATGCTAGAAAGAAAATCTGTTAGTCTATGTTTGTGGGAATGGTGCTAAGTCAGCATTTCATGCCTCAACAAATTAAGATCACAAATTATAAAAGGGAGCAGCTGGTTCCAGGAGAGGCCTCAGGGCATCACAGAAGAGAGGTGGGGGAAACTGGAGCAGAGGAAGGGACAACATGTCCACAGGTCATATATGGAAGAAAACTTTCAGTCTGGGGTAGTAGGGATGACTTCCAGGGGCAAGTATGCTTTTGGAGGTTTTGTCTAATGATAATATAGAATAGGACAGAAACACCACGAGGAGGGCTTGCTTCACCATAGGGAGTCTGGTACCCCAAGGAGTGACACTGCAACATTGATGGAAAAAGCCAGGAACAAAGCACAGGGGTCTTCCTCTTTACCTTCCCTCCCCCCACCCACTTGTTTAAATTTTGGTTTAAACACAAAGGATGGTCTGTCCAGGTCTTCCCCCAAACACCAGTTGGATTGCAGGGAGCCCTTGTGGGACTATCTCAAACCCAGGAGATGCACTTATGCATGCGTGCCCTGTGTTGACAGTGCACGCCAGCATGAGCACCAGCGTATTTTTGGTACATCTTATCTTCCAAGGGACAGGATGCTGAAATCACAGTAGCTTCCCTGGAGTCTCAGCAGACCTTGTCAGCCACCCCTCTTCCCCAGACCGCCTCGGTGAGGTGCACAGCAGCATGGCAGTGGCACAGGAAGGAAGGCTGAGAGCATGGCCACAAGCAATGCATTTTGGAGACCGGTCCATTGGGAAAGAAATAGAAGAGGAGAAGGTTTTTCTCAAAAAACCTTGGCCTACGAACCGACCAAACACTTAGGCTGTGCCTTACTCCTTCGCTTCTTCTCCAGGCGGCGCAAGCGCTTCTCCTCCCGTCGTCGCGCCTCCTCAGCCTCCTGGTGCTGACGGCACTTGTGGAAGTTCTCCACCACCACCCCCACGAACATGTTGAGCACAAAGAAGCTGACGATGAGGAGGAAAGAGATGAAGTAGAGGAGCATCCAGGGGTTGTTGTTGGTCACTGGCTGGAGGAGAGGGATAATGGAGGTGGTCAATTGGTTAGATGCATGTTGGTATGGAAATCAGCTGCTAGGGAGGGGTTATGGAAATCAGGGGAGCTGGCTGGGAAGAGCTAGGGTTATATGCAAGGCAGTTTGTGGTTTTGGCATCAGCTGGTGACTGACGGAGCAGGTGAGAGTCAAGGGCAAGGGCCCACCTGCACAGAGTCACCCACAATTTAGGCACAAACCCAGCCACAGGTCCAGTACAACACCAGTATGTGGTAAAATGGGTGGGCCAGGCAGCAGGAACACCTTTGGCATGTCATGGCAGGTGCCTGCACTGGACACTATCAAGTCATTGCCTTAGCAGTAGAGGAATAAGGATGTAGTGGGCAGCAGCCCAACAATCTCAGCTTTACAAGGTATTAAAATAACCATCTGTGGGCCAGGAGGGAGAAAGCATGCCCAAAAAGGCACATGGCATTCTTGCTCCATCATTATAAATAGCTAAAGTCCTGCTGTGAGGTTCAAACTGAGTAGAGTAAAAATTACTACAGACACCCACTGTGCAGCCACAGCTGCACCTTCCTGCATAGACCAGGCATGATCCCGACTCCTTGCAATTAGGTGAGCAAAGGATTCAGAAGGGCCCTGGAGAGGGCTCTTGGTTTGAGGGAGGTGTCTGAAGCATGCTTGTGTCTTACTAGCTGGACGAAAGTAAAAAAAGGTCCTTTCACAAGGAATTCTCTGTACCTGCTGGTCAACAGCCACAGCATCTAGTCCATTATACATAATATTGACCCAGCCATCCTTGGAAGCCAGAACAAAGAGGGACATCAGAGCCTGCAACATACAAAGCAAAGCAGATGTGGAGCAGGTGCATCTGGCAGGCTGGGAAAAATAATCATGGGTTTATTCTCTAACACACACATTGAAATACTCTTCCTGCCTGTGTCTCTGCACACATCAAAACCTGCTCCTTCCCTCGTGGAGGAGGAGAGGGGGAGCCAGGAAGCTGGTGCAGCCAGACCTACCAGAGAAGAGAGGTTGTGAAGAACATCTGCTTTGCAGCAGGAGGAAAAAGAAACTCAAGCTCTCTGCTGCCACCACTTTTCTTTCCCCTGCAACCTGTAAACATCATCCTGATACCAACCCACTAGAGACACAGCTTCTGCATGGGTTCCTGTATCCAATAACTGCCTCTCCTTGCATAGGGATCAGGCTTTCCAGGTACTGCGTCTATGCCTCATGGAGGGATACGTGTAGGAGGAGACAAACCCTGTGCTAGGTTCTCACCAGAGACAGAGGCTGTGGGCACACTCACCTGTCCCAGGTTGTCGAAGTTATACTTGTGATGCACCCACTTGTAGTTGGCAGCCACGCAGTCGGACCGGTTGGTGATGTTCCTGATGTCGACTCCCAAGCAGTGGTAGAACTTGCCCTTGAAGAGCTGCAGGAGGGGAGTGATCCCATCAGCCCCTTTCCCCATGCTCCCTGGGATGTGCAGAACCTCCTGAGGTGGTAGTTAAGTTACAAGCCAGGTGGAGCATGACAGGTAAGGAAGACTACCAATGTGACACACAGCACAGGCTGAAACACTGCTAAGGAGCCACAGCCACCCTTGTAAACCCACATTTGGCTCTTCAGCTTCCTCCACTGCCCCAAGTCAGCAGTGAATGAGGCTTTGAGCAACCTGGTATAGTGGGAAGTGTCCCTGCCCATGGCGGTGGGGTTGGAACGAGATGATCTTTAAGGTCCCTTCCAACTCAAACCTTTCTATGATTCCATGATCTTCAGGGCAGCCTTTCTGGGTGCAATTAGAGCCACTAGCCCAAAAGCAACAAAAATCTTCAACTCAGTCACCAAGAGAATCTCCTCTCCCTGCCTCCCAGTCATGGAGAGAGCTGGTAGGAAAAGATGATCTCATTCGAGAGTAAAGAACTAGAAAAAACATCCCCTGCTTCTCAGATACTTCTTTTTCACAAAGCTCTACTGCACTGCTGGGCATTTCTGCCCAGGGCTCCTTTCCCCATATGGAAGGTACTGGATTGTGCATTTGTACAAATGCATCAGAGTAGACTAAGTATAGCACATTCCCTGAGATGGAAGTAACGCCCACGCCCTTGCTCCTCTGCAGTGCAACAGCCGAAAATAAAGAGGATTAAATAAAAAAATAAAAGAAGGTCGTGGGTGGATTTAGGGCTCAGAGTGAGGGGGAGAAATAGAACTGACTGAAGGCAGGGTTTGTGCAAGCAGGCACTAAAGGGGAACACAACATGGATATGTCCAGTGAGTCCTGTGCTGTGTCAGCCCTGGGCTCTCCCTATAATGCTGACCCAAATCCTGATATAACTCCTGCCAGATATGACCATTAACTCCTGTCTTGCACATCCAGCAACATCTGCACTCGCTGAGCACCTGGTTTGTCCTTGTCAAAGGCTGTGGGGACATTATGGTGGGAGACAGCTCATGGAGCAGAGCAGCTGCAGAAAATGTCCTGGCTTGCCTGTCCCTCCTGCTCTGCTTGGTTCCCTATGCCTGTTGTAGCCTCTGGGGGTACAGCTCCCCATGGCAGGATTTGGGGCACGGGGCCTGTTTGATGGGCAGTAACAACCTACCTGCACACCCAAGATGCCAAAGATGATGAAGAAAGCACAGCAGATGAGGACGATATTTCCTATGGGCTTGAGGGAAGAAATTAGTGTCTCCACCACCAGCTTCAGGCCAGGGGCTCGGCTGATGACTCTGG
>NW_009735841.1:0-29515 GCF_000703405.1 Apaloderma vittatum | reverse complement strand
GCTTGGCCTAAGTTAAGCATCTGCAGCAGCAGAGCCCCGCTCTCCCTGTGCAGTGCCTCATCAGTGGGGATCACTCTCCTGTGACCAAAAAGCCTCTTCTGCCGTTTAGGTTGGTTGCCTGATGAGGTCCCTCCAGGGCCAGGGCCATACAGCTAAGGGGAACCTCTCTGTGTCTTATGGCTTGTCAAAGACCACACTTTGCCAGGCACAGTGGGATCTGACTCTGGGACCCTTCCTGGGGGTGGGGAAGTGGGGCCCAGTGGGAAGAGGGGACCAAGCAAGGCTTGGTGGGGCTCTGACCGGAGAGGACGTAAGGTGCGCAGCAGCCGGAGGACTCGCAGCACCCCCAGGATTTTGGCACCACCAGCAGAGGCCACTGAGACCACAATGTCAATGAGAGACACGAAGACCAAGAAGCCATCCAAGACGTTCCAGCTGCTGCGGAGGTAAGCCTGATCCCCAAAATAGAGGCCTAGAGAGACCACCTGCAAGAGGAGAGGAGAGGTGGTTAAATGGCTCCTGTCCACATTGCCTGGTAGAGGGCAGCTGTGGAGAGAGTGGGAGGATGAGGAACACTTATCACCTCCACATGACACTAAAGTGTCATCTCATCATCTTTTCCTTGAACCTGGAAGGCTACGAAGGAAAATGTCTTTGGGGAAAGTGGTGGCACATAACTCCAGAGATAACAGGGCCAAGGTGTCTCCTTCCCTTCCCTCTGCCTCTCTGAGCAACAGAACAGCTTTTCCTGTCATACCCATAGACCTGGGGCAAGTATCCCAGTCCAGAGTTCACTTGGGAGACAAAATTGGGCACCAAACCCCAAAACTTTGGCTCTCAAAGGAGTGGTTCAGTTCTCAGCAGTTCTCAACACCAGCAGGTGCTGCAGAAATCACTGGTCTTGGGGAGAGCTGAACACCCTGCAAATCACGGCCGCAATTCAAGTATTAATTTAGGAGTTTAACTCCAGGCACCCAGTTTTAGGACTCTTTCCAAATCACAAGAGGGGAATAACAAGATTTTCCTGTTGTTGAAAAGTACCTAGACACATATTGAATAATTATCTCAACTGAGCATGTTATTAATGTTGATGTTACTCTCCATGAGAAAGGGAATGGACATTTGGCATCATTACAAAATTCATACCTGAAGGCCAGCTATTCCTCCCAGGTACTAAGATCTCTCTGAATTTTAAGCCCAAGATAAACATCCCCTCCATGCCTGACAAGAGGAGTCTCAACCCCAGGCAGCACACCTGCCTTTACCAAGGCAGAGGGAAGGACTGGCACACTGAAAAGGCAGAGATATTTTGGAAGGGTGTTGAGCAAACATGAACCATGTTGTTCCTGACATGGGGAAAATGCTCTGAGCTGTTCATCTCTGGTAACTTACCTTCAGTGTCATCTCAGCTACAAAAATTGCAGTGAAAATATAGTTGGACACAGTGAGAAAGATTCTCTCCTAGAAAAGAAAAACAAAGGCCTTAAATGTATCTTAACTTCTTCTTGTTAGTCTGTCAGGCCCCTCTGATGAACTTGCCACATTTTACCTTCCTGTGAAGGGTCTGAAAGTTGGGGAAATAAGAGAGGTACCCTTGGCAAAGGTCAGTGCTGGGCAGCCTTAGGTTCATACACCTTGTCTCAGCCTTGTGCAACATTCATACACCTTGGCTCAGCCCTATGCAACAGCTGGGACAGGATCCTACTCAACTCTGCAAGAGTGCAGTGGATGGGATTTGTAATGTGTCCTGCAAATCTGGTTTCAAGGCTTTCTCTGACCTGTTCTGCTAGTGCAGCTCAGTCCTGACCTGCTGTTCTGACCTGTGACTCCTTCCTGAAGGCGTGTTGAGCGCTCACCACTGAGTTGTGTGTTGGTGCAGTCTAGGGTTCAGTTATGGCAGACATGCAGAAGAAACCATTTCACTTGCCAGCCTGAGCCAGCTCCAGGATAGCTCAGAAGCAGCATACATGAATGATGACATGCCATTCCTACAAAATGGAAGTTACTCTATCTTTTAATTCCCAGTCCCTGTCCTTTTTTCCCAGTTACCTCTTAAATGCAGGTGTCTGGGAGACTCTTTTAGTTTCCAAGAGGGAGAGAACTAGGATTACTACATTATAAACTGAGTTGATCCATTATAAGACCTTGCAGGAGAAGCACACACTACGTGGATTACTAGTATTTGGGCATTTGATAGGCGAATGGGAGCTGGTGTTTAGTGCTGAAATTATTCCAGAGGTCAAAACAATGCCAGGAGCACTTATAAACCTCTGTCAGAGGTGCTAAAAAGCAGGTCAGAGAAAATGTTGCTCACCGTGCTTCTGTGTTCAATCTGTGGTCTCTCCAGGGCAATGGTAATGCAGTTCAGGAAGATGAAGGCCAACACAACATAGTCAAAGAGCTTGTGAGCGATGATGGTTTGGCAGAGGAGGCGAAACCTGCAAGAGAGTTCTCATAGGCAGCCATGCCTTGGGCAGAGCAAGGTTAGGAGCTATGAGGACAGAGAATTGAATTCTGGCAGAGAAACTGAGTTCCGAGTTAGCTGCTTTCCTATCACTTGTACCAACATCCTTTGCCATGGCGATATGCCAGGGTGACTCATGGTCACACAGGGAGCATGGAACAGAGCAGGGGCAGAGCAAGGTGGTGAACTTTCATTCATTGCCCTGGTGCCAGAGTGGTTTCCTAACCACTACAGCTCTGTTCTCCTCTCTTGCCTTGTAAAGAAAAGGCTGAGTTTCATTCTTCCTCTCAAACTCACACTTTGTACCACCCCAGGGCGAAGAGGCCACATGCTGAGGAGAGGCAGGTAGGTAAGCATTCATGATGACCGCACTTCTGTCTCCTCTGAAAGATGCTGTGCCCATTAGCATCAGTGTCACACAGAGCAAAGAGCACTCCCTCAAGACCTGTAATGAAACCCCCCCTTCTTTTCAAGAGGTGATGCACATGCATGAGAATACTGTTGACTGGGATACACGGACATTTTCTCCTGGTGGGAAGACCCCTTTAGCAGAAAGAATTTATCCCCAATTTCTCTTTTTCAGACAAGAAGAATTCTAACTTTGCCCTAAAAGTTGTGATATGACTGCTGATAATTTGGTACTGAGACTGAAAATGAAATGTAGAGGCTGTTCTGGTACCAGGGGAGAAAATATCAGTATTATGGAGTTGTTAATAATACATTCCTTCTCCTTTTTGGGTTAATGTTAGTCTTCCCTGCCTTGCTTTGCTATAAATATTTATGATTACACAAAAGAAAAATGGGTTGCTCCAAAGGGAGGATAAAATCACAATAGCTATTTAGGACTCTCATCCTTCCTTTCATCTCCAGAATTAAGGAAGAGAAATGCTGTTTGGCTGTAGGAGGGGAGATGGAGCAGACAAAACACATTCCCAGATGGTAAGTTTAAAGTCACAACCTAACATGCAGCTCAAGGGATGTGGCCAGTACAGCAACAGGATATGTCCCATCTTCTCAACCCTCTCATGGCAAAAACTGCACAAACCTGTTTTGTGGAGAGAAGAGATATATGGACCAGTCTTCTCGTAACTCACACCAGTCTGGCTTATAGACTTCCATCATCTTCCGGATGCGAAAGCACAGGCTCTGGAAGGACGCAGCAGAAGCGAGTGCCACTGGTTACCTTCCCACTTGCCTGAGAGAGGCACTCTTCCTTTCACATCTGACCCCAAATATCACTACCTGCATCTCACCAGGTGCACTACCTGCCTTTCTTTAAGCCCTTCAACAAGGAAATGGACTCAAAGAACAGCAAGCCACTGAAAAGGAGGTAGGAGGTGCTTTGCCGGGCCCTGTTTACCTTTTCATATCTGTTTTCCTCCCCAGACCGTTACAAATAAAACTGCTAGTTTACTTTCTAGAGCAGGATGTTGTACATGATGCCTTCTCAGAGCTGATGGAGTGGCTCTGTTATATAAGGACAGTGCTTCCTCACTACTTCATCTAAATGAGAGGCCAGGACAGGGAGGCATTCTGTTCGCACTTGGGCTTGGAAGTGTTTTCATTTCATACATCATGTGTCTGTTCAAATTTCTACTGACCCTCCCCCTACTTTTTCCACCCTTTGACCTGCTTACAGATTGAGCTTTGCCGTCTCCCAGGCTGCCACTGCAAAACCACTTGAGTGGTCTCTTGGACCTCTGCTTTCTGCTCTGATGTGCTGATGTTCCCCATGCAAAGCTCTTGCTGGTCACACAGCCTGAGTTTTCCTAGTCTGTGGAAATCACTGGCTGCACTGCTTTGAAGTTACAAATGACCACACACATGCCTCACATCTGTCTTCTGCGATTCACCTGTATGAACACCTTGCAGGCAGCCTGACAATGCAGCTTGATCTTGTCTGGGCCTAGAAGGTCCCATCTGCACTCAGTGCTGTCCTCCAGCTGTACTTAAAGCACCTTTGCAATCTCTCCCATCCATGTGGCAGGAAGACTGGAATTTGAGGATGGATTTGGGGTTTCCCACAGCACTACAGTGTAACCCCAGGTTCCCTCCACCAAGTACTTACATAATCTATCTCTTCATCATCCTCTCCCCGTTCCTTGTGGTTGTTCATCTTTGGGAAGATCTCCTTGGCTATACTGGGCATTTTGCCATTGCAGTCCTGATGCTCGCTGGCCCCAAATGCTGCTCCTAGCTTATGGGTCACTCTGTGGCCAGATGGGACTGAGGCCAACTCCAGCAGGTCACAGGAGCCTTTGTTGTCCAGAGAAAGTGTCCGGCGGTGATGAAACACCCTTCCTGTCCCATCTGGCTCCCCGCCGGCCGCCCTGTGCCTTTCTCCAGACAGGAGGGATTCATGCTCGGCAGAGGGAGGTTTATGCTTCAGGCTGTGTCCTCGGGCCAGGCTGTTCCAGCTGGAGCGACGGCTCCCCCAGGCTCCACTGCGGCCCCAGGCACCATAGTGAGAACTGCGGGAGCTGGACTGTAAGAGAGCAGGACAGGGACTCAGCAACTCCGGACACAAGAAGGGAGCATGAGATCCTATTTCAGATCACAGACTTCTCCCTGGGTCCCTAAGCCAGGGGATTGCCATTTTTACAGCCAGGAAGTTGCATGGCAGAAATTTAGCAGCAATCTCTGTAAATCTGACGATAAATTGATAATGAGTTAGCAATGGTGCTGGTTGTTGTTACTTTACAGCACCATCTGTGTGCAAAGCACTTACAGGGAAGGTAAAAATATAAAGTCAAAGGCTTTACTTACACCAACACAAGGCAGGATAAAACTCTCCAAAAATCTGACTGGCAGCTTTTTACACTGCCCTGGTAAAGGATAACACAAGGTACAGGGTGATGGATAACCTGAAACACCATCTTTGAGTACAGTCGTAGTAAAATTAAGAAATAAGAGAAACAGGCTTGTTGGTTACAGTCTAGTCCAACCACATCAGCAACTTACTGTGTAGCACATGGCTGTTTGGAAATAAAAGAGGTATAAACCCTTTGAGCACTGATGCACCCAACCCCTCCCCCCTCACCACCCCAAAGATGAGGTATCAGTGGGAAGAAAGCCCAGAAACTGATGTTGGTGGATAGATCTGAGATGCATTGGCTGGATAGCCAGCAGTGCTTGAGGAAGTGCTAAGGGGCAGCAGGACCTGCTACGGGGAGCTCAAAGTCAAGATTTCTCTCTTCATTGTTAGAAAACCTTCCAGAAAACTCATCTCTTACGAAACTTGGCAGTTGTGGCATCACCCAGATATTCCTATGCTCTTAACTCACTCAGGGCATCATTTTGTGTCCCGTATTCCAGGAAACAAGAATAGAGCAAGGGGACAAAAACTGTTTCACTCTAGGAGGAAGACTGTTTCTTTGGCGTTCTCTCTGTCGCACCAGAAGAAGAGCAGAACATAAAGAGATGAATATCACACTCTATGGACTATAGATCAATAATGTGGAAATAAATTTCAGCTACCTGGAAATGCAGATAAACAATGTGAACTGACCTGCCTTCCTCAAGATAGGAGATGTGCTTGCGTGAGAAGCCTACAGCAGCAGTGCAATCCTCCACAGCAATTCCCAGTTGATGGCAGAAAGACAACAGAGTGCCTGGACCTCAAAACAAGGGCTTGATGCACATTTCTACTCACTCACTCACCAAGGACCGCTGGTCATAGGTCATTCTCCCCAGGGACATTCCGAGACCCAACAGGAACACGGATATGGTCAGGCTGCAGGGAGTTGTGCGAAGAGGTGGTGACCCCCACAGCAGCCACTGGTGGGTTGGAAGAGGGCAAAGATGGGTCCAAGTGTCCATTAGGTGTCACAGGAATTGCACAGAGTTTGGGATCTGGGTAGAAAGATGCAGAAAGAAGAGAAAGAGAAAAGAAGGTGTAAGAGACTGTGTTAGTCTTTTGCCTCAACATTGTTGAAAAAAAAACCACTGAAGAAACCACTGGCATTACAACGGAGCAGCAGCTAGACTAAAGATTTCCTGTTGTGGTACTGCACCTGTGCATGGAACAAACTCCAAGAAACTGAATATATAGCAAATTCGGAGAAACTGAACCCAGCCTCTGTGCATGCGCCCAGAACTGGGGTCTGCTTCTCAAGACCTCCCCAGTGCCAGTACTGGGCATGCGTACCACCACAGGTGGGAGGTGGAGTTAAGAACGTTAGTTCTTGGAATATGCTAAAAAGACTCTCAGAAGAAACATGAATATGTAATAAGATGGTATGATAAAAGTGGAAAAGGAGATGGAGTCTGGGCTCCTCCTTTTCTTTGGCCAGCCTTTGTTTCTGTTTCTCCCGCCTGGACTCCCCTCCGTCTCACACTCAGCTCTCCCACCCTCATCTCTCCACGGATGGATCAGACTGTTGGCGTGGTGATAACTTCTCCTTTCGCTTTCCTTCCTCTTCTCTCTCTCCGTTTCTCTTCCCCTCTTGCACTCGTGCACTAATAAAGTGCTTGGGTACTTGACTCCATTTTGAGTCTTAATTCTCTTCCCAGGTATACGAGGCAAAACCTTCGGCACCGGTCCCAGACCAGTTTGCGACAGACAGTGAGTTCCTCATTATCCAGTGACTGTTTCAAAGTCTAGGCTGTTTAGTGTGTTAGAAGCAGTTAAGAAAGTATTAGCTATTGAGCAACAATCAACACTGATTCATTCTGATTTAGGATGTTATGGCAAAAGCAGTGCAAGCTGGGAAGAATTTGAAGTATTCTCTCCTGTCCCCAAAACTGATGGCAGATCTCCTTGGCACCAGACAGATGAGAAAAGGGTGGGTCAGGCAGACTCAGGCTGACAGGCAGAGCAAGAAGCCAAACCCTAGCAGCAAGGGGAGGAGATTGTACTTCTGCACACCGAAAACAGACACCTGTATCTTTAGCTCTGAGCAAATACCACCGACTGTCAGGCTGGCTACATAAAGCAGTTAGGCTAAGACACCAAGGAAAAGACTAAGATGTGAGGATACCCACAGGCATCCATGTATTGGGGTCACCTCTAAATTCTTGCAGTCATTCTCTTCATCCTAGTCTATCCTACTGCACTGGAAGTCTTCAAATGACTGATCATTGACCTTGGGGATCCAAGACACCCTTGAGCGGTATGTCAGGTGCTGTGGATGACCGTCAGCATTTGATGAGATGGATGGAGAGGATGCAGTACTCGATTTTAATGCCTGAGAGTACTGGAGCAATAATTTTTGTCTGATCTATCGCATAATGAACGTCACATGCCCTTGTCTGCACACAGTATCACAGCTCTGTAATCTCTTTCCCATCTGCCCTTCTAGGGGTTTTGCTGTCTATATTCAAGGTAAGCTTTGATATGGTGCAGCCATGCAACCCAGGTTAAGACTGCTTTGAAAACAGCTAAGCTGCGGGACATAGCTGTGACAAGCGAATACTGGAGCAACAGCTCTTTGCTGTGGGAGCGGCACTTAGGCTCATAGCTGTGCCTGTGGTCCTTGTCTGGATTTTGCTGTAAGCATTCTTGTGCCCGTCCTTGCACCTTGCTGATCCTGATCTGGTCTTGCTGACTGGACATCTTAGCTTGACTTCAGACTGTCCTCACCACTGTAGACTTGCCTGACTATCAGTGAACCATGGAGTGACCCTGGCTAGTGTCAGTCGACTTGCTCTTTTCACCTTGTGCAAGTACTGTGCCTTTGTTGGTGGGGTCCTTGCCCTCCTGCCTGGCTGTCCCTCCCTGTCATCTCCTGGCTCACCATCCACTGTGGAGCAAGCTACTCTAGCTGCTCTCTGCCACCAAGTCCTGCCTGAAGTATAATACCTCTTGTAGAAAAACTTCCAGTCCTCAGGGAAGGACTTTGAGGGGTGGAGACCTTACCCGGCAGTTTTTAGGCAGATTGTTCCAACAGTTAATTATGTTTCCTTACAAATATGTGGCTTTTTTTCAGTCCGAATTTGTCTAGCTTCGGCTTCCAACCTTTACAATCTCATTATGCTTTTTTCTGCTCAATTACAGAGCCATCTACCATCAGAAATCTCCCCTTATGGTCGGCACTTACAGAGTGTGTAATCAAGTCAGTTCCCTGGTTTCTCTAAGCTTCATTAGCCTCTCGCTATGAGGCAAGACTTCCGGATTTATCCGAGTCCTTTTCAACGTGTTGGTATGCCTTTTACAAATGTGGGTCCCAGATTTGGACATAGTGTTCCTGAAATAAGCAGAGACGTTCTTACTTCTCCCTCCTAGTTGCCATTCTCTAGGTCATTCAAGAACTGTTGCCCTTAGCTATCACATTCCTCTTGATGCCAACAAAGCTCTGATTTCCCATAAATAACACCACAATCTAGCACAACCAGTAAGTACCTGGAGATGGCAGTGAGTTTCCTGCAGAATCTGCTTTCAGATTTCTCACTAAAAAGCAGTGGGAGATAAGCAAATAAGACTGTTTGTGCTACTGTACCTGAGCCTTCCTGAGTCTCTTGGAACTGATCTAATTCCTCCATGTTTGATGAACTCTGATCTTCATCTGAGTATGACCGGTTGGCATCGCCCTGGAACACATAGATTTAGAAGGTAGGAACTTGTGAACAGAAAAGACCACTTGTTCCTGTCTCTCATTGCTGGAACAATTGTAAAATCCCCCTTGGCATCGCATGATCACTGAAAAGAGCCTCAAGTGATCTGGGATGGCTGATGTACTGCGTTCTTGCTTTTGGAGGGGCAAAGGACTCACTCTAGTAGGGAATGGTCTGTTGCACAGGATGGAAATTTGAACTTCTTTCCAGATGGCTTGTCTCTTCACTTGCAAGGATTAACACTGGGGTTTTTTTGTTTGGGTTTTTTTTGTATTTGTTTTTTGTTTTGTTTTAATCAAGCCTACCTTGAACCTAACAAGGGAAATGACAGAGGTGTCATACTTTGAGAGTCCTCCACCCCAGTACCCTCAAAGTGTCTCAGAAGTCTGCTTCTTAGCACCTCTATTTCTCCTCTGGAAGATGTCTCAGTGGCAACTCACCTCAGCCTGGAACCCCTCCACAAGAATAGCCACCAGCAGATTGAAGAGCACGTAATTGCCAAATGTCATGAGAGCCACGAAGTAGAGAGATGCCCATGGCGAGGTGGAGGCCATGCCATTATAGAGCACAACATTCCAGTCCTCCTGAGTTAGGATCTGCAACCAGGAGCAGAGGCCACATAAATGTGAAGGAAGAACATGAAGAGGATTTCCAGAAAAGGACAGTGAAAGGACATGCATTAGGACCACATGAAGCCTCTTAACTTCCCTACAGTCACACACCCACTGCCCACTGTCAGTGGCCAGCTGTGGTACTGCCCAATAACTGAGCTGAGCAAGAAGAAACAAGAGTGACCACGAGGGCAGCCACGTGCTGAGCTGACAATGTGAAACATGGGAGGTGCCACAACAGGAGTGAGCTTTGCAAACCGTCTCCTATGAAGGAAGGAGAGCCCCTGCCTGAAAGATATATCAGTCATTTGATTACAGCAAGTGATTGTTCTTCCTCCAAACGTCACATGCCAGACCCTTTTGTGCTTTCAGAAGCAAGCGTAACACTCTGCAATGAGAAAAAGCACCTCCTGATCATCTTCACTTTGCCCTGTCCCCTACCCTGGTAGAGAGCAAAGTGGGCTCACCTGGAAAACAGTGACGATGGCCCACAGCAGGGAGTCAAAATTCTTCCGGTCAGGAACTGTATCTCCTGTATCTGTCCTTAGGCTGAACTTGCAACCAAAGATGTGCATTCCCAGGATGCTGTTAGGACAAGAAGAGGAGATGGTTCCAAATGTAAATGTCTCTGCCACCATAACGTGCTCATCAGAATCATTCTCTTTTCCTCCTGTCAGACTAATGTAACAACACAGGAGCGAGGTATGGAACAACACAGCCAGACCACTGGAACCTAACTGGGAAGAAGGAGCTATGTATTGCACCCCTATAGATCACCAAAACCCCTTGCTTTCCATCTGTACTGACTCAGAAAACACGAGTTCCCTCCAACCTGTCCTTCAGATCTGCTCTCTCCATCGTTCTTATTTGCTCTCATTTTTCTTCATTTACCTACCACTGCATCCACAGGATGCACTGACAGACTTTCTTGGTTGCTTCATGCCACCCTTCTGCCAGAGTCAGCCTCCAGATTGAACTGTTCCTGCAGCCAGTGTCGATTACCAAAAGACTTCACCTACCCTGTGATGGGACATTATGCTCAATGCACACATTTGGTGGCAGTATTTCTCTACCCCACTCAGGCCAAATCTTCAACTGCTAAACCCAGTTTAGGGCAGGAGTAACTTCAGCCCTTATGAACAGATAAACATATGTCAGCACTGACTGAGCCTAGAGCAATGGGCAAGGTGAGTCATGCAAACATGCTCTGAAGTTGCTGCCCACATGAGCCATGCAGTGCCTTTCCAAAACACTGCGAGGCAACTAACTGCTTCCTCACCTGAATATAAAGATGAAGAGCATGAGGAGCATGCAGAAGGTGGCTACATTGTCCATAGTCTTCATCAGCACCACGAGCTGGCGGCGCAGAGCGGGCATGAAACGCACCAGCTTCAGGACCCGCAGGAGACGGAAAGTCCTCAGCACAGAGAGGCCCCCGTCCGACTGGCCGATGATCTCCCAGATGCTGTGGCCCAGAGAGGCATAGGGAGTATAAGGGACACAATGAAAGAGAAGTGAGTGAATAGGAGAGAGAGAGAGAAATAACAATGCTAATCCAAGTTTTCACCTCTGTATTGGCAGCAAGTATAAAGGGGTCAGAGATAAAATCTGTTTGAGCAAGACATTGTTAGAAGTATACACTATAGGCTTATACTTATGTGTATAAAATGGTATTTCTCCCTTAAGAACATGTACATGGCACTTCATGTTGCAGGAATAAGGAGAGGATTGTAGCATTAAATTTCAGCAAGGCAAGTTATTCTATCACACATTAAATCTTTGTACCACCCTTAATTTGTGCATTTTTAAAATATTTCACAGCTAGTATTTACTATGGACTTACAAGGCAATTGCAATTTCCTCCACTCTACAGAGGAGGGAACTAGGGGGCAGAAATGTGGCTTTCTTGAGTCACCAAGTGTTGGGAAAAGACATCTTGGTCTCCCAATCCTTGTCCTTGTGCATCAGCTCCTCCTAGTATAGCAGCTAAATGCTTTTGGAAAATGCACATGAAAACGTGCAAGCTCTGTGATACTTGTTTCTACGCATATTTCATTTGACCCCCAAGGCCCTTGTCACCTGATGATGACGATGATACTGTCAAAGATGTTGTAAGGGTTGCGGAGGTAATCAAAGAGACCAAAAGCAGCAAGTTTCAGGATCATCTCCAGGGCAAACATGCTGGTAAAGACAACGTTGCTGATCTCCAAGATGTTGGTCAATTCCTCAGGCTGGAGACAAGGCAAATTCAGAGAGTCAGAACTGAAAAAGCCCTGAAATTACGGGAAATAAAGTGCTATTATTCCCAGGGGACAGGCTTAGTAGGGAGCTGCAAAGCTCCCATGGGTGATATCCAAGTGGAGCTGGATAGAGCCATTTGCACTCCAATTCCCTTGCACATTTATTACCTTCATCATTGATTATGTCCCTAACAAATTCTTTAGTAGAGGTAGTCAGGAGCTCCATAGCCAAGGCTGAACAAATGTCTCCCACATCCCATTCCATACCCTGGTCCCTCAGCTAAAGGCTGCTTTACTTTGTGCAAACAAATTTGACTACTTTTTGAAGCATAGCAGAAGAGGCTGACTTGTGGTCAACTTTTTCTTCAAGGATTTCTTCTTCTGAGGAAGAAGAGAGATGATAAAATCTTTTACTCAAATTCTGAAAACATGTGAATGGTGGTCCCAATAATTGCCCAAGCAAATATCAGGCTCGATGACTAAGACAACCATGAGGAAGAGCACACTGCTAACACCTACCTGTAAAGGATAGGAAGAGCAGGACAGGGTGAGGAAAAGGGAAAAATGGACAGATGGGAGAAAAGTAGATACACAAGGTGAAAACTTCCAGGTATGACACAAGCTGAGTGTGTTGAAAGGAAAATAAAATTTTTTAAAAAAAGAAATCTGACCCTGCCTCAGGCATTTTTTTCCTGTTGAATCTCTGACACATTTTTCAATCCCTGTGACACAGCCTTCAGCAGAAACCGATGTGTTTGTGCATAGGAGAGAGTGTTTTAATGACTCCATCGGTGGAACAAGTATGAGCAAATTAAATTACTCCTCCTTTTTTTTTTGAATTAATCACTTTTTCTTTAGTGCGTATGGCCTTGGAAACTTATCTGACAAGGTCAGGAAAGGGTTTAGACCATTTCCTCAGGAATAGTGAAGCGCTCCTTCAGAAGGAGACAGTTGCTATGCTGATGTAATTGATGAGGGATGCTAGGGTCTTGCCATCCCCTCTGAAATGGAGGCATTCCCTTCACTGAATTTGGGATGGACTCATCTGCACAAAGTACCTCTTACCCAGGGACTAAGACTGCACCAGAGCAAACAGCAAAGGTTGAGGTCTCGAATAAGGTCAGATGCATGAGGGGCAACACATGCACAAGCCTGCCCCTGTTTGCACACACTCAAACACACATTTGTAGCCCAGGGAGACTACCACAGCAATGACAAGGTATAAAATGTTTCCAAAGTGAGAGAAAAACTTTCTCCCATTAGAATGGATTGCATCTTGGGGCCAGGCTAGTTACAGCCTTCAGACAACAGGAGACTGACAGGGCAATTCACCTGGCTGTAACATGCTGCTGGTCATCACCTTCCCAAGAAGCAGCTGGTGGGGATATGCTTTAGATGAAGGTGTGACACCTTCCCAAATGGAGAGACAAGGCATGGCAGCTCCAAAGCACTACTTCAGGGCTCCTCTGGCCCAAATTTCCATGTTTACCTTGAGGCAGGTATATCACACCTCAGACAAGGTTAGATATTTGATGTTTAACCTACTGTTTTCCTGAGCCCCTACTTGGAGCCTTCAAGGTGAGTCTTGCCCAGGCTCTGTGGTAGCAGGCAGTAGTACCCTCACCATTTGGATACTCATGACGAAAAGGTGGCTGAAGACTCCCCTCTTCCTTCACATTGGTCTAAGCTATGCCTGGCCAACCGGCCACCCTTTTAATCATCATGTAAAATGAGTGAGAACAAGAAAACTGCAAAAGCCTGTTGTTCAGGGCAAGAGACAACAGAATACTCCTGGCACTGCAGAAACAAAAAAGTGAGGCTCTGCAGGTCAGAGCCAATATTTTTACCATGAATTCAGTATTAGTGCCCACTAAGAAGGACTCATGATCTCTCCCTGAGGACTGCAAAATTGCTGTTTTTCTGAAGGGCAGCCTTTGTGTTGGCTGTTACTTAACCAGCTGGTGGAAGGAGAGAAATGCAGTTCTGAGGTCTGACCCCCTCCCTGAAGCTGGGGGCTGCTTTAACTCCTGCTCTGGGACCCCCAGGGGCCCAGATCCTCTAAGGTGAGCAAAGGGACTGGAAACTGCTCCTCGCACCTGTGGCTTCCCATGCTCATTGCTAAATTTCTTGCACTCTTCATGGCAGATTTTTATTGAAATAGTCTATTTCTTTAAAATCAAAAAAAAGGGGAGATGGCTCAATTTCCATCCATAATTACATTTGAATAACAAAACCAGCCTGCAAATGAGGGGAAGAGGAGGGGAGATAAGAGAAAAGAGAGAAAAAGAATGAGCAAGTGCACACAGGAAGGGAGAGATGAAGATTGCTTCACAGAGAGCCAGGCAGTAATGACACTCACCAGGAACGTGAGGTCCATATGCTAAAGAGAGATGGCAGTTTCAGCCTGAATCATATTATTATGTCAGTGAGAATGAGCAATGTAAAAAAGCAACAGGCTATGGTGGTGGATTATCCTCCTCTCTGCTGTCCACACGTTCTCTCATGTGCTGTCCTAGGGAGAAACTGATGTTTGAAAAGCCATGCCTGTGTCTCTCTTGTGGAAAAGGTCACCTGTTTCCCTGTCTCTCCTTCCCTCCCTGACATCTGTTTCTCTAGTTAAGCCTCCACCTGTTAATCTTTTTCTAATGGGCCATCAATCAACTCCAGCAAGGCATCCTTCCTAGAGAGAGAGGCGGGAAAGACTGGGCAGGGAAAGGAAGAAGAGATGGGCAGAGAGAAAGGGCAGGAGTCAGGAAAAAAAAAAAAACCAAAGCTGAAAAAAAGTGGTAAAATAAACTCTCCAGCACCACAAGTAGATAAGGAGAGATTTTTAAAAATGGAACAGGAAAGAAGTAAAAGCTGGGGAAGGAAGAGCAACACAAAAGAAATTAAACCAAGGAGGAAAATAAGAAAGAGCAAAAGAGAGAGGAGCCGTGTGGGGAGGCACAGCTACTGACCAAAGGTAGATCCTGCATTGCAGCCATTTCTGGAGATACAGATAACTCAGCAGAATGCAGAGAGCCATCAGCCAGGAGCCAGGGCTGTGGGGTGGGGGCCACTGGGGACTGTGTCCTGTGCAGGGACGCCCCTAAGCCTGGGGCAGCGCAGTCTTGAGTGACAGCGGACAAGGCTAGTGGCTGGGACATGGCTGGTGCTGGGGATTCTCTCTGACCAGGGAAGTGTGAATTTCATGAAGGGGGCAAGTGAATGGGGAAAAGGTGTTTCTCTCTTGTTCTTCCTACCAACACAATGGATGTGTGACCTCACAGTTGTGAGAGCTCCCCAGGCTCCCACAGACAGCACTCGGACATTGAACTTCCAAACCATTAACAAAGCTTCCTGCTCATAGGCCACTCAGGTTTACCTACAAACTGTAAAATGAAGTGTCCACAAGGAAAGGCCTGAATACAAGGCCTAGTCCAAGGAAAACCAGGGAACACTAGAAATCTCACCACAAGAAAAGCCTATTCATATTGCCAAGCCAAGGTAGACTCATCTACCCATCACACCCAGAGATAAACTTGAACAAAAGCTGTGGGAGCTGAGTATTGGAATGAGGAGGGTGGCATGAAGGGGAGAGAGATCTCAGGCATTAGAGCATGCCCAGAGCCACTGTGTTAACTGGTTCACGTACTCTGAATACGGATCTCTTTCCAAATCCATGAAACTACCTAACTCACATCTTCATGGCACTTAAGTCCTTCATCCCTGTCAGTGTAGATCAAATACAGAGAGTGAAGTGTATGATTCAGGTCTACTACAGGGCTCCTATCCACTGACCAGAAACTAGTCCTGGGGCAACATAGGGCAGCTGCTCAGCTTTTTTCTCCTTAGTTTCTTACTAATCGACATTGGAATTCTCAGATTAGATTGAAAACATCAGTCCATTATCTGACAGCAGCCAGAGATTCCTGCCCTATAGGAAAGGTTAGGAATATGCAGACCATCATGAAGCTTCTGCACGAGTTTCTCCTAACCGGGAGTAAATTGGCAGCTGTGGAGAAACTGAAGAGTTATTGATGTGATCTGTGCAGACCAGCCCTACCAAACCGTACCTGCACATCACTGCTTCTGAGAACATGAGAGAAGAATATTCCATAAAGAGGTGTCTCTAACCTTTCAGCAAAAATCCCAAGATTTCCACTCACCATTTCCAAGTAGCTTGACAGTAATCAGAAGAGTCATGTCAGCCATGGAACATACTAACTAGCTTTTACTTATTGTAATCACCACCCCACAATCAGTGAAGGATTTTGTGACATTTTGTTGTACCCTAGTTTTACAAGGCTGAAGTAATGTGGTTTCATCTACCACCCCAGGGAGACTGTTCCATCATTTACTAAAAGCCAGTATGATGAGCTGGCTTGGACATTTGCTGATAAGCAAGCAAGTAGTAAAAATAGAAGCAGTAACTATAAAATATGAACCTGTGGATGAAATAAATGCTGATATAAAGGAAAATTGCACAGGCTTAAGGATATGAAGGTACCTATCCACTGGGCTGTGCTAGTTAGGAAACAAAGGATCGTCTTTTGATACCACAGGATAGACCCTGTAGAGTATTGATCTGATATATGAAGGAATACTGCAAGTAGATACTGGAAAAGATAAGTTACTCAGCAATGGCTTCATTGAAGGCTAATGGCAAGGAAGCCCAAGTCCAACAGGCTGTTCAAGAAATATAAGAAAGGCAGCCTGGGACTTTTCAGCTGGGATCGTCCTTTCATCCTCATGCTGAATACGGGAGAAAAGCAAGCAGCACCAGATCCTCTGTGAGTATTAAAAATTAGTAAGCCTCTTAAAAAGATCCTTCTGGACAGCCACAAGCATCTAATATCTTAATTTTCTACACTGGATTTTAAAAATATGCACTTCCAAGTAAAAAGAGATCTGAAGAACTGCAAAAACTATTTCAAGCCGGACAAAGCTTGAAATGAAGGGATTTTAGCTTGTGCAGCATACCAGCACTATCTGAAGGCCTAATAATGAGGATATTACATGGTATAATGCACACTGATGGATTTGAATAAAGTTACCTATTTACAAGTGATAACTTGTGATAAGTGTAAGGATTAAAAATTACTCATAGCAGTGCAGTTTGTCCCAAAATGAGTTGATTTCCCTCACAAGAAATGTATAAGGATATAGGAAGCTGCCTTGGCCACACAGAACAGGACAAGGGACTGGATGGATATGCTGAACAAAGGCAAATTCCAAGGTGATTTGGAACCTAGTACAGTGGTTTTGAGTTGCTGAGGTTAAGTCTTCCATCAGAAAAACGTTGCAAATGTTAAACTGAAGAACTGCAACAGATAATATTAATTCATGTTTTTCTTTCTGTTGGTCAAGGCTCAGGAATCAAAGGAGAAACTTGCACATGGGGTCTGTCCCCCAGGTTCCTGTGTTTCTGAGCCTGACCGTTGTGCATGCCTCCTGCAGTGTCTTTCCCACCTTAACCTGGTGGTTGGTAGGTGCTTTGGTGAGTGGGACACCTCACCTGCATATAGTCTGTGAACAAGTGTACCAGCAAAGAGATGATGGATGTGCCATGAGCTGCTCCCAAGACTGCTCAAACCTGTGACACCTTCACACATCCTCTTGCCCAGACAGATATGCTCCCAGAGTGTGGCTGGTGTTGTGATCTCCCATGCACCAGAAAATAAAAGCCAAAAAGATCTCTATATGCATTAGCTCCAGGCCAGGAGAGTCCATATGACAAAGTAGCTGAAGCAGAAGAAGCTACTTCAGTCATAGGAAGGCATCACCCTGCAAATCATAGATCTCTGTGGGCAGAAGGGTTTTGAGAGATATTGTTTTATGAAAACTGTGTTTCTGGGAGGAAAAATAACAAGAAAAAGAGAAATGAAGGAGAGGAAAAGAGGTGATGAAGCACTAATCTGAGATGTACTGATAGCATGGCTTGAGAAAAACTGAAAGAGAGCAAGGGGAAGTGGAAATGCCTGTGTGCTTTTGAGCTGACTGAAAAAGACCTGGAATTCATGATATGGTATGAATTTTTTTTTAATCTTCTTATGCCTGGGAAACAGGATTCAGCATACACATTTTAAATAAACAGGCTGCACCACATTTTTCAGTTATGATCAATTTGGCTGACTTCTCTTTCTAGCAGAAACAGCATGCAGGGTCATGAGCTTTTCCTAGCTACTTATGGATAAAAAGCAATAGCATAACTTTAAGGATGTGTCATTAATAACCTGCTACTAGAAACCCCAGGGCTGCAGGCAGCTCCCACTCTGCTGCGGGCTGTACAAACACGGCAGAGGCGGCCTAGAAGGGCTTAAATCTGCGCACACAATAGCCAGAACATGAGAGTGAATTCTCTACCTCCAGCTCAAATATTCTTCTGCTAAACTCCTAATTCATGCTGTCTCCAATAAACCAAAATGAACAATGGCTCTCCCTACTTGGTGCTCACATCTTTAAAATATTAGTGGGCAGTTTTCATACTATCCTGGGCTTCAATCCTTAGTCATCTCTGTGCTACGTGATGAATACATCTCTCTTTTTTATCTGTTTTCATGAGTCAACCCCTCCAGCTTCTTCCTCGTTCTCCTCTCCCCTGAGTTCCTGCCAGTATTTTTCTGGTACTGAAGCATTCAGTGCAGTTTTGCATTCTGGGATCAAATTAAGGTTTCCCATCCTTGTACCAGAAACTAGCTGGGCTCTGAAAAATGGTCTAATGCTTGGTACGTGGGTGGTATCCAGACATCTGAGGCTTCAAATACTGGCTCAGACACTGTGTTGCCTCAGTCTGGGTGTCAACATATCTCCATCCTTATACTGCACATGACAAATCTGCATGCCTTATTTGAACCAGACTCACTGCCTGTCTCTTTGCTGCCTGAGACTGTGTTCAGGACTAGACTTCACTTTGGTTTCAAAGCTTCAATGCAATCATCATCTCAGCAGTGGAGCAATCTCTTACTTTTGTGATCTGGGCAGACACATGGAGCAAATCATGGTCACATTCAGACTGGTGGCATAGGTCTGAGCCGCAGATGCACAGCAAGGACTCCATCAATGCTAAGAGCTACCAGCCAGCAATGCAGATGCGAGGTCATGGGCATGCTTACCACCCTCTGAAGCTAGCTCTGCACATCACGAAGTAGACACAGCCTCTGTTTCCCAGCTATAAAATGAGGGCAGACAGTCCTTCTCCATCTCACAAGTCTGTCATTAGGACAAAGTGCACTGCTGACTCAGACCTACCAGAAAACTATTGCCGTGAAAGTCAAACCTGTGCCCACACCTGCTGCCTATGTCTGACCCAGCTACCACTTCTTGCTGTCGTGGCAAAGGAAAGGCTCCAGTCACCTGAGCCCCCAGAATGACTGGAGCTGGGAGGTGGTGCCTTTCCTAGCCTTCTTTTATAGATACACTGTGCTCAGGGATCTCTTAATTAAGCTGGAAAGGCTAGCAAGCCGATGGATTTGAATTGAGATGCTGGTGAAGTGCCTGTGACATCCCCAGAGGGCACATTAAATTAACCAGATAGACTAAGGATTCAGTAAGCTAATGAAGAGAGAAAGGAGAGAGATGGTGGAAGAGAGAAGGGTGAAGGAGAGAGAAGAAGATGGAAAGAGAAGACAGAGCAAAAAAGAAAAATAGAGGGATAAAGTGAGCAGGGAAGAGGAAAAAGGAGGGATTGAAAGCAGGTGAGAGGAAAATACATGGACACAGTGAAAGTGATTAAGTGCAGGGATAAGGAAGAAAATGCCCTGCAAGATACTGAGGCTCTCTCCAAAGCCATGCTGGGACCATCTGTGCTGCTGCCTGGGGTCCAAATTGCTCAATCTCTGCCTCCACAGAGTTGCATCAGCTGCTTAGCAAGGCTGTAATGCTGAGCAGGACTCGCCAGTCCCCGCTGCCCACCCCGTGCCCTGAGGTGCCTTACCTGCTCATGGTGCTCAATGCCCATGCTGATTGTGTTCACCAGGATTGCAATCATGATCCCACGGTTGAAGTACTTGCTGTCCACAATCCCTCGAAGCTTGACTCTCACTTCTCGCCACATGTCACTGCAAAGCTTCAGTCGTCCACCTTCTTCCAGTTCGTCCTCCTCCTTCTCCAGTGCAGAGGCACCCATGTCATCTCTGCTGCCCTCTCCTTCCCCTTCGCTGGCTCCTCTCTCCTCCTGGTCTGAATCAGCACTACCCAGGACAGAGAGCCTTCGTGATGCTTCGTGCTCCCTGCTACGGCATCGGGGGCAGTTGTTGGGATCCGAGGTTGCTGTCACAGCAATGGGCTGGACCAAGCCCTGAGGAGGGCAGTCAACAGAGTTGTGCTGCTGGCAAAGTCCTGGGGGAAGGAATGATCACTCTCAAGGGAGAAGGCTTTGGAGAAGACATCCAAACTGGGCACCTGTTTGGTGTGGGGGTATTTAGACAGGATAACTGGGCTCTTTAGCTATAAGGGATGACCAACCGCTGGCACATCATCTCAAGGGCCGCAATAAAAGCCATTGCCTCTGAGGGCTTTATGCTGACTGGTTGTGTCACCAAGACTGTTCTGCTGCTAGTGATTAGGCTCAATGGGGGTTTACATCCATCAGAGGAAGAACTGTTTTGTCTGATGCAGGAATCACAGCTTGAGACTCAATAGCTTGTGTTAAGTGGGAACTGAGGGAAAAGGGATCACAAGGGCTGCTTTTGGTCTGAACAGCTACAAGTGGGGTCTGAGAACCCACATGCTGAGCTGAACTCTCTAAATTAGGGAAGCTACATTAGCAAAGCATGCAAGAAGCTGGCGAAAGTAGCACAAGAACAGTTCCTCTTGACAGTCCATGTGCTCTGAATTAGAACAGATCTGCTCACTTCAGTGAGACAACTAAGTTTGTGTTCCTCCATCCTTCAGTTGGGCATGGAAGATCAAATGGACACTGGGAGAAAGCATCAATTAATTCATTAACACAGTGCATGAGGCCCACAGAAACTTTCCTCCCAGCAAGTAAAGAAAATGAAAGAATGAGCATGTAAGACTGGCTGAAAAATCCCTCTTTTGCTTGTCAATGGAAGCATTACTTATAAAAGACATCGACAGACAGTTAATATTAACTCTATAAAACATCTTAGGCCAGGAATTCAATTTCAGTGTTATCTCATGTCTAATTTTACATAATGCTGTGAGCTCTCATCAAGAGAAATTGTCTTGATTGCCCTCGCATATCGCATTGACTTCCTCAGTATTGCTTCCTTGGTTCAGGAGACACCCTCTCTCTTGAGGTCCCACAGCAACTCAGTTTGAGAGGAGAACTCTGGGGACCTGCTGTGTCACCCAGTCTAATCCTTAGTCCCACTCTCTCTCATATTCCCCTAATACCTAGCTCTCTCAGACCACTGCCATCCTACTGCTAAACCAAACCCGGAGCCATTTACAAGCCTCAGTCAGTGCCTTTACTGTTATCCTATTATGGTCTCTGGGTTTTCCATGTTCCTTGCTGGTCATCCCTGTTTCATTCCCACTCTTGTTGGTCATCCCCACCTTCTGGGCTGATGCACTGGCCATGGCCCCATGCTCAACAGCCAATGTCAATTCTAATTCTGTGCTTTGTAGGCACAGGTTCTCTGGCAAGCTGACACATGGGGATGCTCCTAGTTACTCTCACATTTCCACTATTGGCATCTCCAGCTTTACCCACACAATCCTTACTGTAGTGCCTCTGGCTTTTCCTGTTCGTTCCTAGGTTGGCATCGCTCTGCTCCACGTGGCCCTGGCGTCGGCTCTGTATGCTGTTGTACAGCCCAAGGGTGCGGCGTTTGGCTTTGCGCATGATGTGGCAGATGTATTGGAAGATCTCCTCGTAGCAGTCTCCCGGCTCCATGTAGCTGGCGACAGTGCTGGAGGAGAGGTACCGGGCCCGCTGCTCCTGCATCAGCTGGTGCTCCCGCTGCTTGGTCTCCGAGAACTGCGTGGCAATGACCACCAGGCACAGATTAATCATGAAGAAGGAGCCCACCTAGTAGCAAAGGAGAGGCAGGGACAGTCAATGTCAGCAGAAGGATGAACACATGGGAAGAGGAAAGAGGAGAGAAAAGGGGAAAGTGAGTGGAGGCAGACAGAGGAACGGGAACCTGTCTCCTTAAGGAGATGGGATTTCTGAGAAAGCCAGGGCTGTCTAAGCTTGTTTTTAAGAACTCACTCAATGTAATTTCCATGCAGAATTTAGAACTGTGAACCGAAATTCAGGAAGCACAAGCCTTACTTTTCTAGGCTTTGGGACCTTTAGCACGTCACTTAGAAGTTACCTGCAACGGGTTTGACGAAAACTGGACTTTTTCTTTCCCTCCCTCTTGTGTTAAAGAGAAGGTGGGAGACAGAGGACTAGTTTAATAGCTTGGTTGCTTTCTCCTCTGCTTGCTCTTTTATTACTGGGAAAATAATGCACTGTCATTTATGGTCTTCAACTCTTGGAGGACATGTCAGTATTCTCAGAGCATTTTATTTATTTCTACCATTTACACCTTAATTCACCATACAGGGAGATGGCACTTCCCTGAAATGAATAAGCTCTTGAAATCAAAGAGGAAAAGGACACTAAATAGTCTGGCAAAACAGTGTTTCCTTGCCCATTTTCTATTCTTCTGATACTAGACATATTATATTAGCTCTTATTTTACCTGTCCTCTAGCCTAGGTAGGCTTTCCGTTTCAAACATAAAAACAACCATCACCTACTCCCCCAATTTCTTAGAAATAAAACAAAAAGCCCAAGTTCTTTCTGTTCTCCATCCAGAAGCCAGAAAGTCTGTCAGGCTTATTTTACACCTTTGCATATTCCCTTTAAGCTTCCTTTGCCTTGGTTTCCTTATCTGTAAAATGGAGCAAATATTTCTTGGTGCTGAGAGATCTGGAGTTAGAAATCTCTCAGTGTTACACGTTATGAAATTACATATTCATCTCCACTAGGAGATTACACTTAGAATAAAACCTGTGTTTTCATGTGATGAGAATTTCATACATAACAGGGCTGGTAACCGTGCTCAAAATCATTCTCAAAAGCTATGATGTCTTGATTGGTGCCTGCTCCCTGAAGAGCTGTTAAGTGGTGATATGGCATCTATAAATCGGAGTCTAATCTCTGAACAAGGACCACTTGTCGGTACTGTTCTGAAATGGACTATGCAGGGCAGCCCCTGGGAGGAGAAGAAGCACCGGGCTCAAGATTTCTGCTTCCCCTAGACTGGGGAAACTTCCCTGCTGATGAATGCCCTAGCATCATGTTCCTCCTGTATGAACCCACACAGGATCCAGTCTCACCTCCCTCTCTCTCCTTTCGTCTTTCCCTTTTTTTTAAAAGGGGTGCCCTTTTTGTTTCTCTTTGTTCCACAGGGTTGTGCTTTCAAGGCCATTGATTTGTGAATGATGGATTCTGCTGCCTTCCAAGATGTTGGGCATCCTGTCGGTGCTCTGCTGGTGCTGGTAAAACGTGGAGCCGGGGTAGTGCCCAATCACAGAGCTGGAGCCAGTCCTGCCCTTACAGTCACACACAGAATCGTAGAATGGCCTAGGCTGGAAGGGACCTTAGAGATCATCTAACCCAACCTCCCTGCCATAGGCAGGGACACCTCTCAACCCGAGCAGGTTACTCAAGGCCTCATCCATGGCCTTGAACACCTCAAGCGAGGAAGCATCCACAACTTCTCAGGACAATTTATTCCAGAGTCTTGCCACCCTCACACTGAAGAATTTTTTTCCTCAGGTTCAATCTAAATCTGTTTTCCTTGAACTTAAATTCACCTCCCCTTGTCACGTGTCCTCCGCCACATAACCCTTCCAGCAAAGGGGAGAGGGCAAGCAAAGATGGCCATAACCTGACCCCAACCCTCTTGTGTGGAAAAGGTAGAGGTTTTTATAGCAATTACCGCAGTTTGTTTTGTCTATTCAGGCAGCCTTCCCCCACCAGCTTGCCATCTTGGTTGTCCCTTTCTGTAACACACAGGTTTCCAGCAACTCTGCCCAGAGGCTTAACACAGTGACTCTCAGTATTTCAAAGAGGAGGTGTCCCTCCTAGCACCTGAATAAGCCTTTGAAACATGAAGCCTTTCCTAAACAAATTCAACATAATTGCAACAAACTATCTCAAAATAAAGGACTTTTTTTTCCTCCTCTTCTCAGCACCCTTCAAAACTGTTCTAATTCTGTTTCCTTCATCACTGAACCCTTCTCTTCCCTCTCCTCCTGCCCCTATTTCAGCCTGTTTTCCCTACCGCTTCTGCATATGGCCTTGAAAATTAAAACAATGTTTATTTGGATTCCTTCAAATCCCCCAAAGATTTTTCCTAGTCCATAACATCTTACATGTTTTCACTGATGAGAGTATCATAAAATCATGGAATGGCCTAGGCTGGAAGGGATCTTAGAGATCATTTAATCCAATCTCCCTGTCCCGGAATCCAAATTCTTCTCTAATGAACTCTCCTGCTTTCTTCCCCCTTAGCACCACACAATGCTCATAAGACTGTCCAGTCAGTTATTTCCCTCAGCTTGCCCTGAGTGGGGCAGGGTTGGGAGCTGGTCACCAGCTATGCATGCATTTCTGGAATGCTAATTGCAACACAGCACAGTACTTTGCAATTTCCAACAACTCCACAAACAACAAGCGATTAAGACTTGCAATACCTTCACTCTAGGCTACAGGCAGAGAGGCCGAGGGCAACAAGATGCCCTCAGCAGAGCCACACTCTCAGCCTGGGGTTGAATCCAAAGAGGGGTTTAGGTTTCACATCCTCAAAGGCATCGTTTGCTGTGATCTCCCACCAGATGACCAAAAAAGGAAGGAGTGAGAGGACTGGATATGGCAACTAACCCTCAATCCGTAAACCTCTTAGCTAGAAACACCACATGCAAAAGAAATGTGTTTATTTAATCCTTAAGACGACAGGAAAGTCCGTAAACTCAAAGGCTCTGCTGAGCTTGACACTGCCTCCCAGCTAGCATAAGGACAGGAAGGGTCCCAGATGGCTCGTAATTGAGCGATCCATCTCAGCTAGCTGAGCTGGGAGATTGGAAGTACCTGACATCGAGTCAGACAAAGCATTTGACAGAGGCAGGAGGAGATTGTTAATTCACAGGCCCAACACAGGAGTCCTGTTCAGCCCTGAGACTAAGCTATACTTTGATTAAGCAGATCCTG
The DNA here is from genome assembly GCF_000703405.1 of Apaloderma vittatum. Lineage (NCBI taxonomy): Eukaryota > Metazoa > Chordata > Aves > Trogoniformes > Trogonidae > Apaloderma > Apaloderma vittatum. Next base: position 4,496 of record NW_009735841.1, on the reverse strand, counting down.
GCCTTGCTCAGGTTGAGGTTTGATCCCTGTCTCTGCAATATCTAATAAAATGCTGACTTATCTGTCCATTATTTTTATCGCTTATGCCTAGATATCCAGGTTGTCTTCTGAAGCCCGTGTGTAAACACAGAGTGCTTTAAGGAGGCCATTGAGTGCTGCAATGTGGATGCCAGCCTGAGAATTCAGAAGAGCTTTCTCTAGTCCAGGAGCCACACCAGTAGCCAAGTAGGTAGACAGGTGACAAAGAGACAGCCGGACCTCATGCAGAAGGACCCAAATGAAACACTGACCCAAAAGGTGAAAGCAGCCCTTCCTTGATGTCCTTCATGCCACCTCCCTGATATCTGGCAGAGGGAGAAACTATTTACAATTTGCCAAATATGTAAAATGCTTTTACCACCTCATTTTGCAAGGTCACTCTGAGTGCCAGGGTCAACACTCTTCGCTTTAGGTGAGAATGTCTATGCAGGAATCCTAATCCTGCTGGCAATATGTGCAAGTGGTGGAGCCTGATGTTGCCAGGTGAGCAGTAGCAGGTAATACTTCTGTGTAGGTGTTTGAAGACATCTCTGTGAGGGAAGAAGTAGTCACTGATGAAAACACAGCTCTAAAGAACAAGCTGCAGAGATCCAGCAGCAGAAGAATAAGCTTGAGCCAAGGCTAGGATGTATGTGGAAAAGCAAAGAGTCAAGGCTTGAAGTATGACTGTCAGAGGAATCCTGCTTAGAAACCCAGGCCTTTCAGCCATGGAAAAGGAGAGAAGGATAAAGGCTGGAAGGATAAATGTTGGAAGGACCGTGCTTCATAAGACTCTTCCTATGGAAGACGGGTTGTAAATTCTATAAGACGACTTAGAAGGAAAAAGAAACCAAGTGATAGCAACTTCTCACTATGTTTCTATGTGCTGTAAAAGATGCATTACACATGCAAAGAAGGTAACAGAAAGGCTAAATACTGTCTTGGGGTACCTCCACCAAAAGCAAAGGAAATATCCCATCTCGGCTATGGCTCCTTCGTTCTGAGCAGTCCTCAGAGTAAGTTGAGATTTATGTGCTCTTGTGTTTGACGGAAATAAACCTACATGGCTTCTGCAAATGAGGAGGGAGTGTCTAGAAATGTCAATGACACTCTGCAGTAAAATCTCAGGTGAAGTGTTTAATTGAGGGTTTTCAGCACCTCCAATTTCAGAGACAAAGTTTGAATCACTGGGAATCCACATGAGGTGAGCTAGCACTAGAAGGATGCTTCTGCTTAGAAACCAAAAATAGACTGGCAGAATTTATGTAGTTTGGAGCAGGAGATGAGGGGCAGTTTTTGGAACTGGCCTGCAGGAAATGGCCCCAGTGGTTAAACACTGACACACAGTCCTTCCTGGCTCTGGGAGAGACTGTGTCTGAGAAAAGGCATAAATTCCATGCCGAACCGAACATTGTGCAGATCTGGGTATGCAGGCCATGCCACTCAAAGTGAAAATGCAATTAGGTATTAAATATCTATTGTACAGTGGGAGATTTGAATAAACTTTATGGGAAATAATTGGTTTTCTGAATTCACAAAAAGCAGCGAATGTTCAGTTTGCCTTTAGGAACTCTCCTCTTGCATCCTGTGCAATCATACCTCTGCACTGTCTCTCCTTAGGAGTCTCCAGCCTCAAAGTAAAAGTAGCATTCCTTAAGTTGTATTTTACCTCTGCTGTTCTGGCTCATGCTTCAGCCCACAGGGAGAAGGTCATCTTTCCAGTTTTCTCTCCTTGTCTTTTCCTTATGATGGCAGAAGGCCAAAAGGCAGGGACAAATCAAAGACACCATGAAGATCCAGCTTTTTCATAAGTTCTCTGATCTGAATGGACCCGTAGATTTTTTTTTTAGTGATGCTCCCCATATGTACAGGCTGCAGAATTTCTCACAGAAACTGGATTAAAGGTTTGTTTGCTCTCAATACCAATGTCTGCATGCCAAATTTAATTTAAACCACATTCTGTACCAGATGAGTCTGTTTATATTGCTGGGTGACCATTTCCAGAGATCTTATTTCCAGGAGGGCAGATAGGATGAGATGTAGGTGAAGAGCAAAGTCTTAGCCAGATCCATTTAGTAGCCTGTCCAAATGCTTGTAGGCCTTGGAAATACACACTGCAGTCCTTACTGGCTAAGGGACCTAGAACTACATTGCATCTACCATGTACAGATTCAATACTTCCCATACCCATAGAATCACAGAATCATTCAGGTTGGAAAAGACCCTTGGGATCATCAAGTCCAATCATTAACCCTACTCTAAAAAATTCACTCCTAAGCTATATCCCCCAACACCACATCTAAATGACCTTTAAGCACATCCAGGGATGGTGACTCAACCACCTCCCTGGGCAGCCTATTCCAATGTCTGACTACTACTTCTGTGACAATTTTTTTCCTTATGTCGAGTCTAAATCTACCCTCTTGCAGTTTGAAGCCATTCTCTCTTGTGCTATCACTAATTACTTGTGAGAAGAGACCAGTACCAACCTCTCTACAACATCCTTTTAGGTACCTGGAATTTTGAAAGAGTGAAAAGTTGTTGTTGTGGCTCAAGTGCAGGACCCAGCACCTGGTCTTGTTGAAGATCATACCATTAACATTGGTCCAGGTCTCTCTGTAGAGCCTCCCTACCCTTGTGCATATCAACACTCCCACCTAATTTGGTGTCATCTGCGAACTTACTGATGATACATTGTCTGTCCTTATCAAGATCACCAATAAAGATGTTAAACAGAAATGGTCCCAACACTGAGCCCTGAGGAACACTACTTGTGACCAGCCACCAGCTGGTTTTATCTCCTTTGACCACCACTCTTCGGGCCCATCTGTCCAGCCAGTGCTTTATCCAGCAGATCGTATGCTCATCCAAGCCATGAGCAGCCAGTTTTTCCATGAGAATTCTGTGGGGAAAAGTGTCCAAGACTTTTCAAAAGTCTAGGCAGACAATATACACAACCTTTCCCTCATCCAGTAGTTGGGTCATCTTGTCATAGAAGGAGATCAGGTTCATCAGGCAGGACCTGCCTTTCATAAGCCATGCTGACGGAGCCTGATCCCCTGGTTGTCCTCTATATGGCCTGTAATGGCACTCAAGACAATCTGTCCCATTACTTTCCCTGATACCAAGGTCAGACTGACAGGTCTATAGTTTCCCAGATCCTCCTTTCTGCCTTTCCTGTAGATGGATGTTATATCTGCTGTCTGCCAGTCCATTAGGACCTCCCCACTTAGACAGGACTTAAGGGAAATAATGTAAAGTGGCTTGGCAAGCACATCTGACAACTCTTTTGGCACCCTTGGGTGTAACCCATCTGGCCCCATAGACTTGTGTGCATCTAAGTGGCATAGTAGGTCACTAACCACTTCCTCTTTAATTCTTATGACCTCATTCTGCTTCCCCTTCCTGTCTTCTAGCTCATGAGGCTGGGTGTCCAGGTAACAGCTAGTTCCACTGCTAAAGACTGAGGCAAAGTAGGCATTGAGCACCTCAGCTTTTTCCTCATCCTTTGTCACTGTTTCCCTCTGCACCCAATAAAGGATGGACATTTTCCATAGTCCTCCTTTTGCTGTTAATGAAAAAACATTTTTTATTATCCTTGACAGCTTTAGCTAAGTTGAGCTCTAGCTGTGCTTTGACTCTCCTAATTTTCTCCCTGCATACCTTCACTACATCTTTATAGTCTCCATGAGAGACCTGTCCCCTCTTCCAAAGGTCATAGACTCTCCTTTTGTTCTTGAGGTCCAGCCAAAGGTCCCTATTTAGCCAGGCCAGTCTCCTTCCCCGCATCCTATGTCTTTCTCTTCTACTCTTGACTTCGGTCACCAAGTGTGAAAAGTGCAAGAGTCTTTCTAAAGACAAAATCTTTCCTTGTTAGAAACAAAGTATTCCCTCCAAGAAAATTCATTTACTTGTGGGAGGCTTGAGGAATGGAAGAGGCAATGACACCATGTTTCTCACCTCTTTCCAGGCACTGACAACAAACATCCTTACAGCAAAGCAACCTTCAAACTCGACTTGTGTAAATTTATGGGGCTTATAAACTGATTATTTTCTCAAGGACACATTTCTCTCTTTGCAGTCACAAGTGATCTCACACAGACAGTTTATGCTGGACTACTGACACTTTTGGAGAAGCAGCTTTTTTTTTGTTCGCAGTGAGGAAGGAATTCAGCAAAATCTGAAACCGAGTCCCTTAACCTGAGGAATCCAGGGCTGCCTAAAACAATAAAGCATGGCTCAAGAATCACAGAATGTTAGGGGCTGGAAGGGACCTCCAAAGATCATCTAGTCCAGCCCCCCTGCCAGAGCAGGATCACCTACAGTAGGTCACACAGGAATGTGTCCAGGCGGGTTTTGAATGTCTCCAGAGAACGAGAGTCCACCACCTCCCTGGGCAGCCTGTGCCAGTGCTCTGGCACCCTCACAGTGACAAAGTTTTTTCTAGTATTTTGGTGGAACCTCCTATGTTCCAGCTT
>NW_009735840.1:0-17701 GCF_000703405.1 Apaloderma vittatum | reverse complement strand
TCTGCTCTTGTGAGACCTCACCTCAAATACTTCGTCCAGCTCTGGTGTCCCCACCACAAGAGAGACACAGAACTATTGGAGCGTGTTCAGAGGAGGACCAGAAAGATGATCCAGGGGCTGGAGCACCTCTGCTACGAGGACAGGATGTGGGTGCTGGGACTGTTCAGTCTTGAACAAAGAGAAGATTTCGGGAGTACCTAATAGCTGCCTTCCAATACCTGAAGAGAATCTACAGGAAGTCTGAGGAGGGACTTTTTACAAGAGTGTCCACGATAGGACAAGGGGAAATGGGTTTAAGTTGAAGGAGAATAGATTTAGATTGGATCTTAGGAAGAAATTCTCCAGTATGAGGGTGGCAAGACTTTGGAATAAATTGCCCAGAGATGTTGTGGCTGCTCCCTCCCTGGAAGTGTTCAAGGCCAAGTTGGACAGAGCCTTGAGTAGCCTGATCTAGTTGAGAGGCATCCCTGCCCCTGACAGGGAGGTTGGATTAGGTGGTCTCTAAGGTCCCTTCCAGCCTAGGCCATTCTATGATTCTATGATTTAATTTTCAGAAAGACCTTGGAACATCTGTTTGTCACATATGCTGGACATTAGCTCTATATGCTTCTTTTGAGGATTTGGTAGCTCATATTTTATGTCTAGTACTTTTTGTTATACCCAATTTTTCATGTGTCAGTGTAAAGCTCATATAGTTATTTACCTTTTTGGCTTAGTGTTAGTTAACTGACTTTTCTTGAGATCTAGAGCAATTATATTAGCTACTTACTAGTGCATCAGCTGACAATTCTGTATCTGTAGGGTCTTTTATCATTATCATTCATAATCTGAGTATTTTAGCTTGTATATGTGGCTCACAGCGCTATATTAGCAAGTTCACTTTACTATGACTCCAAGGCAGGAAAATTTGGAGGCACTTAATACGATGTACAGCCACTAAGGCAATGCACAGTGGTAAGAAAACAGAAAACATTAAACGATATAACTCAGTAACAAGAGTGATTTACTAAACTTTTCCTGTTTTCAATATGTAACTTTGATTGTATTCCTTGTTGATATGTAACAATTCCTGTCACATTTTCATGGTAATTTCTGATAGCTCAATCAGAAATGCTTTGATTAAAAGAAAAAAAAAAAGAAAAAAGAACCACACCCAAAATCAGTCAACGTAAAAATTAGCAAAATATTTGTAGAGATGTCCTGAAACTGTATAAGATCTTGACTAATTTTCATGTGATGAGAACTTTATGGACATTCTCTATCCTTTTGCAATTCTTTGTACTCTAACTTTACTTTTGTATTTAAGTCTGAGAAAGAAAGGAAATAGCATCCAGATGACAACCAGACAAGTTGCTGAGCAGAGCTGACAAAGACTGAGGTTTTTTCAAACCAAAATTAATATTTTCATGAATAAAAATGAACTGGAATGGAATTGTTTGGGGTATTTTAAGATGAATTAATACACTTAAGCTGAAAGGGGAAAATGGGTGGCGCTTTTTTTTTTAACCTTTTCCAAAGAAGAGGAGAGTTAAGTAAAAATAAATAAATTATTCATTAAAGAAGTGTTGTGTTTTAGCCACAGTAGTTTAATGTGGCAGGGAAGTGTAACAGGATGTGTGAATTTCGGAATCTCTGGCTGATGTTTTCAAAGCTATGTTGTGAATTGAATGTTCAATTCCCATCAGAATTTGATGAGAGTTTGCTTCAGACAGCTTTTGATATTCTCCCCTACTGGTAGCAAAAGCAAGTCTGTATATAAAATAAACATCTCTTTGAAACCCTGATTTCTCACCCTGCCTCACGTCTTTAAAAGCTAATGTATCTGTAGGCTTTCCAAGAAAACCTGTATGGTTTTAAAGTTATGTTTAACTTCTGCTCAGCAATGCCCTGAAACCATGTAAAAACCAGGGTGAATAGTACTGCAATAAGGCAGAGATGCATTTTAACACAGCCATACCCTATATATAGGCTGATTCAGGAAATGTATGTTGCAGTTCTTTTCTTTAGTTCTCTGAGCTTTCTTTCCACACTGTAGTAGCTTCTATTTGCAGTATTTATTTCCTGAGTTTTGTACATGAGAAAACATTTTGTGTGTAGCCTCTCTAGACAAATAGTCTAGTTCAGGCTTTCCCAGTTGAGGGAAGTCTTTTACTGAGAATTTCCTCAACTCTATCACTGAGCATTGTTCCTTTCCTACCTTGCTTAATTAGGAAATTAGTAAATCAACCTCTTACTCTGTTCCCTCTCACTGTGACTTCCTCTGGGTAAGATAATGCAACTTCTACATCACTCCTTTTGTGCGCCCAGACTGCCAGCACTGCTGTGGCCCCCTTGTCCAGTCCTTGTCCCCACTGCAGAAGAACAGCAGTAGTCACCATCTCCCACTTGGCATCAAAGCTTCAAAGAAAACACCTCAGCTCTGTATGGGGTGGACAGCCTGTTCCTGGGGTGATGCTGTATTAGAATAACAACCTCAAAAGTTTGTTCCCAGTCACCCAATTGCTCCCATTTTTCTTTCCTCTACCAAGAATTCTGATTTCACCAGCTTATCAGATCCTACCATGCTTGGAAGTCTACTACACACAATTCAAATTTATACATGGATGGTTTGCTTGACTCAGTAAAATGTTGGGTTGCAAAATTTTAATTTGGATAATGTTTTTTAGTGTAAGGAGTTTTAAAACTCATTTCTTCATGAAAGTGTTCCTTACTCTACATGCTGAAGCATGAAAACAGCATTTAAGCATTCAACTATTTGGATGGACTGTTTAGAGTCCATGATAGAGACACCGATCACAACTGCTGAGTAGAGAGGAATTTAATTACAGAGATTATACTACAAAAGCTTGCCATTATGTTTCTCAGAACTACTAGAGCTGTTGAGTCTTGAACACCATGCAGGTTTAGGTCTAATGAATAGCATACTTCATGGCATTATGTAAACTGTGGGTAATTTGCATGCAGAGTAGGGGCTACCTGTGCTTCAGCTAACAGTCAACATTTATAATGAATCACATTGGTATGGATTACAGTGGCCAGATTTTAAGTCTAAGAATTGTAATACAACTTGACCTTAAAAATTATATTACTTATGTGGAAGAGGCACAATTCATAGGTTTATATAAACGTTGGTATGGTTACAAAGATATGCATACACTTAATCCAGCTTTTCTGTAAAGCTTCTGTAGAGCAGCAATCTCAGCCTTTTAATCACCATCTTCTTTTCAGCAATCTATTTGATTCAATCCCACCAGACTAGCCTATATGCATTATTAGAATTAGGGATATGACACTGTTCATGCGAGCGTAGGTGTCTCAGAAATGCAGAAAGCTGCGGGGTAAGATCACAGAATCACAGAATCACAGAATCACAGAATCACAGAATCACAGAATCACAGAATGTTAGGGGTTGGAAGGGACCTCTGAAGATCATCTAGTCTAGATGTATGTGGCTCAAGTGGGGTTCTTTTGGGTTTTTTTGCACTTTGTCTCAGTATATTCCTACTGAACATTATGGCTAAATCCAACAGGAGAAAAAGGCAAGTTAGTTACAGTTATCATCCCTTTCCCTGAAAAGTAAATAATCTCCTGTGTTCTCACAAGGTGAACAGAAGAAGATATTCCTGTAGAAATACTCATCACCCAGTCATCTTTCCCTTGCTGTGTCTGCTAGGTACTAGATTTAGTCTTGTACTTTTGCTAAAGAGATCTTCAAAGAATTGCATGTTCTTCATCTTACTCCCAAATATCTTTTGCTGAAAATCTCTGTTAAATTAGTGGTATATGAGGTGTATTAAGGCTATAGGAGCTACCTTTGTAGGGCTTTAACTAAAATGTGGAATCTCCATTCCCCTCCCAGAGAAGCCTGTAGCAAATCTCGATAGCAATGTCCAATATAATTTACAACCTTGTATCACCTGATACGTTTTGGTAATGTTACAGAAATCATGACTTTTTAAAGCAGAATGATAGTAAAAAATAGCTTTTTCCTAGACCTGTACATGTGTATTGTACATAATCTTTAAATACAATTAACATACATTAAGTAAAAATGGGACAGATCTGGAAATGCAAATCAAGTGAGTTCTGTTTATATCCCCAGGACAAAAGACAGATACAGGACGTTGCATCACCTATGCATTACACATAAAATGTGCTTGATAAGACAGTTCACTTTGAAGTTTGATAGGAAATTAATATATATTAAATAAAACATTAATATATTCAAATCTAGGGGACCTGAAAAATTGGAAAAGCAGGCTATTTACAGCCTATGCTATAGTAATTGGTATCTACTGTGTCTTTTTTCCCCTTTTCAGTCTAATTAATAATACGTCAGGACACTAACAGCATCCTAAAAGCACTCTATTAACTATGTGCTTTAAAAGTCATTTCCTGCTGGACTTGAATCAAATCACATTTGACTCCAGCACGATTTGAGTGTACTCGGTCTCTCACAGTTTCTGCCATGGCCACCTTGCTGTTTCCCTTATGATACAAGCATGGAGCCCACCAAAGTGGGTCTTTACTGATTCTTTGTCCTATTTAATCCTGTGTTGTTGTGGCCAAAGGCAAAACCTAGCTACAGAAATGAGAGGAAGGTTCAGGGTTTGAGCCGTTCTTCGTACACTACACCTCTTCTGAGCAGAAGTCGGACATGGGAAAAGCAGTATGCCCTGTGCCAGAGCATGAGGAAGATAACTAGAGCAGATGCTGAACCCTGGGCAATGATGACAGTTGGAGTCAGGACCTAAAATAATTACACCTATTGCAAGAAGATAACTAGATTCCCTATTACACACGAAAATCAAAAATGCTGCTGGAAATAGGGTTTGTTTAATATTGCAGCTGCTTGTAAGGAGGCTGAGAAGGTTTATCCAATGGCCCACTCAAGATATCACTTTGTTTTCTTCAGTTTTGGTGACTACACTGTTTCTATCCCTGTCCCCACCCCAACAGGGCCTGTGCGACTGAGTTGCTCCTTCTCTGATTACTGTCCAGAGCTCAAGTATCTTGATGGTATCAGCTCCAAACTAAGAGTCACGTGTGTGTTACCGCCTTTTTCGGCCTTGTATAGCTATATTAGGTAGAGCTGCAGGAAGGCAGGTGGGATTTTCAAAGGGAGGTCCACAGTGCAAGATAAACATGCCTCCGGCTTGATTGGTCTGGGTGGGACTGGACCCAACAGACACCCACTGCAACGGCAGAGGGAAGTAGTGCTGCGCTGGTGACAGGGCTCTCTCCAGAGCCTACTCCAATTGCAGATAAAATGATTATTCTGGAACAAACTTCATTTTCCCCTTCAGTTTTCAGGCTGCCCTTTAGGGGCTCAGAGTGAGTGACAGAAAACTAAATATCACTGAAGGTGGGTGAGACAGCCTTATTCATCTGCCTAAAGACTGAAGTGAGTTCAGAATTGCCTGGAATCTCAGGGGGAAAAAAACACCACCGCTTTTCCAGTGTATTTCTGTTCAGACTAGGTAATCCAGTCTTTGTAAATTTCCTGGTTTTGTTGCAAGTAGACATACATACTTGGCTGGTTGAAATTCTTGCTGTTTTTATAGGATGAAATTAAGAAATACAGAAAACCTTATGCAAACCAAAGACAAGCCATCAACCAATGTATGATCAAGTGATTTTTGATCTTTTTCCGCTAACAACTTATACAAGATGGTAATCAGGCTTTATTTACATTTTTTCTGCAATCTACTCAAGAGCTTGAAGGATCACCTAGTAGTTCTAGTAGGCTGACTTTTTTTAATCTATTCATTTGCATTTAGGGTGTTGCAAGTTGTTTGTTGCTGGGCTTCAAGACTCTTGCTTCTTATTTTAAGTCATGCAGCATGTACACATCAAAAATGCTAAGAGCTACACTGGAAAATTATTCTTGTTGAGGTTGTTTTTCTTTTTTTTCTCCCTTTTTTCTCTTTTCTCTTTTTTCTTTTTTCTTTTTTACTTTCTTCTTTTTTATTTTTTCTTCTTTTCCATTTTCTTTCCCCCTGATTGATTATAAATGAGGAGCTGTCTGTTTCCTAGAAAGGTATCAACTGTAATTGAATTTTTTGGTGTCAGGGCACCATTCCTTCATCTTTCTTTTTTTAAAAGATGTTTATAGGGACAGATGGATGTGTCTCCATTTTCTCAGAAAGTGCTTGATAGCTGATGGTAAACAGAATAGACTTGTGCTGCTGTGAATTTTGCAAGTACAGCAAAGTCTGCTGCATTACTGGAAGCCTAATGGGATAACGGCAGCTTGTAGCACAAAACTCATGAAGAAGGGGTTAATATTAACTCTGTGTGATATGCTACTCATCAGTGAAGTCTTCAGCAATCTGAAAATCAAGGGAAATCTACAATAGCTTTCAACTGCACCAAAATTTTGCCTTTAGATTTGTTTTTACCTACTCAGGGGTAGATACAGGTGTGCAAATATGTATTCAGAATAAAGCAATCTAAGAGCTAATTATCAACACATAATGGCAAATATTACAGCCAAGCAATTTTAATTTGGTCCCGTATCTGTTTTGCACACAGACAATGTGACTGTCCTTAGTTACACTATTTTGCAAGGGTCTCAGACACCTTCTTCAGTCCATAGGTTGAGCCCAAGAACTGAGTTTTCTGTCCCTAGTAAGACTGAAATATAGCCTTATTTTCCTGGTCCAGCTTCTTCCTCAGTCCTGCTACTCTTGCCCTTTGACTCCCTTCATCTCTTCTCTTAGCCATTTATTCTGATTTTCTCTTTTCACCACTTAGGTGCAAATTTAGGTGTTATCCTCTAAATTGACTTGCTTGTGTGGGCTGAGGCCTGCATGGTGTCAGGGTGGTCATTCTAAACAGTAGGAGAGGTTCCCTTGTTATGTTTGAACACAGGATCCACTGTGGCTCTGGAAGCATGGAGTTCTGATCATGTGGAAAGTGAAAAAAATGGGAGCATTTCATGGATTAGGCAGCTAGCCTCACTGTTGGGCCTGTGTCTGCTGAGCAGGTGGAAACTACTATTTTTCAAAAGTATGGTGGCAATAAAGAGCATAGTCTTGTCAGTGTGAGAGAAAACTCCCTGCATGCAAGTCCAAGATCTAAGCAACAGAAAAAAACCTTAAAATGAGAATTTCTGGAGTTGTGTGTGTGTATTTGTGACCAATACACCAATTAACTGAGACAATGTCATATACTCAAGTGATTAAAGGAAGTGTCTATGTACATGTATAAGCACATACATTTGTTCAAGACCAGAAATTCTTACTACAAACAGTAATTTTTAGGGCTCTCATATGCATGTCTTTCGTAAAGATACAACCCACAGATTCATATTCTTGTAAGGAAACTTACAGAGATGAAGCTGGAATCAGAGTTTAAGTGTCTAGCCAAAAAGGGAACACAAGAAAGTAGTTTCTGCAAGTGTAATCATTGCTAATTTGTCAATATGAATGCTCCCAACCCATATTCTTATTTGTATTACTTGTGAAAAGGAGAATTGTATTGACAGAAAACACTGTTACAACTCTTAAAAATAATGGCACTTTTATAAGAACCTCCCTTCCTGCTAATTGCTATTACCATTTTTCCCTAAACTATTCTCACTCACAACCCACATACAATGTCTGAGGATAATTTCAAATTAAATTGTGATAGCTGAAAATTTAAAACACTTGAAAGGAAAAAAAAAATGAAACACAGTTTGACATTACTAGAAGGGCTGGTTGGAAATCTGATAGAGTAACTAAGGAGAGGCAGTGAGAAGCTGCCTTTAGGTCTCTGAAACATACTAAGGGGACATTAGGGAAGCTTCCTCTGCAGACAGTGATTGTCTTCTCTTAATGGCTCAGTGAAAAGTCAAGACTGTACAGGAAGCTTAAATCACATTTTTTGAGTTCATCAATTCCTACAGTGCATTCTTAACCTTTATTAAGGAAATCCCAGACAGATCCCACACAGTTATATTTCAAAGTATAGATCCTTACTGATATTTCAGGGATTGTCCTGAAAAACTGAGAAATTCTCCTCTCTCTTTTCCTCCAATTTGAATTTTGGAATGCATCTTCCTTTTCACTCTCTCCTCTTCATTTTGCTCAGTGTAAAGATGGTCATTATTTCTCAAATCCTGAAAAAGATTTATATAGATCCCAGTTGCACGAGCAAACTTCATGCAATTTGTGCTACAGCATTCAGACAAATTAATTGCTACTATAGCATGAATTTCTATAGTTTGAAGTCTCTCTGCAGAAGGTACTCAAAAAAGAAGTATCAATGTCTTTATAGGGACGAAGATAGGATCCCCAGCTCAATTACTTGGAGTGAGAAATACGAAATAAATAACAGGTTAAGTGAAATATGGAATACATGAGTATGGAAAGGATGAGGGATGAACAGGGCAATGGAGGATTTGCTGCACCTTACAACGTCATGACATTGTGCCTCTATGGCAGCAATGGCCACCAACACTAGAATTGCTCCTCTTAAGTCCTTAAACATGAAGTCACTGTGTTTCAGAGTAGCAGAAATATGGATGTTAGTAGAAGCCCACAAATGTACCAAACCCTGGTTAACCTAGAAGAGGAGAGAAATTATAAGGAAAATGTATGTAATCAAATGACCAAGAATGGCTCAGCCTGTGTTACCTGTTCCCTCCTTCTGGCACTGGACAGACCATTCCAGCTCTTCAGGTCTCTTTGCACTCTTGTACTGTAGAGGATATACTATTTACCTGCCTTGGATGTAGCTGAAGGAAATAGTGTTCCTTCCTTTCCTTGGTGTAATATTTCAGAAATACTTCCTTGTTTTAGGGCCTCTCAGTAGTACAACTAATTTCTGTAGAACTTTGGGTTGATGAAATGAGAAATCTTGCTTGAAGAGGGGCCATTGCAGGTGAAAGGTAGTGTCTTGGCTGTGGAGGTATGTGGTAGTGGGGTTTCATCCTATGTCTCATGTCTAAGTTGTGTGTTACTCCTACAGAGCGACAGCTGCCAAGCTTATTTGCCATGGGGAGGAGTAACTGCTGTGTGTAATGTTTCAGCAAGATTATACTTGTATTCTCAACAAGATCAGTGAGATAAAAATGGTCTTGGTAGACAGGAGCTGATAATACATAAGAAACAACTTATTCACCTGATAAGCTTCTTTATACTTCACAGGTATTACTTACAAGGCCGTTCCATTTTCTTTTTCTCAAATGCACTTTTTTTCTCAAATTTCCTTCCAGAACAATTTTTTGAAAGCTGTCTGTGAACCTCAGGTAGTGTGTGGCACATCTAGAGCTGGTGAGAAGCAAATATTGTCGAATGGGCATTAGTCCCACGGCATGATTTACCAAGTGGGCTTTGAGTGTAAAGCATTTTGTGTTCCGATTGCTTTCTAGAGCAGAAGCAGAAGTGCTTCAGAATCATGGTGTTTAATGAAAACAGGAAAAAATAGCAGCCTGCTTTCAGGATTGATCACTGGGAGACACCAGAAAAGAAAGCAATCTTCTCCAGTGCAAGAACTAGGCAAATGAAGAGGTGGGTGGCAGTATGGAGCAGAATACGGTGGGAATCAGTGTGCTGGGAGGGAAGCGGGTGGATTTATTAGGGACTGAATAAAAAGAAAAAAATTGGACATCGAGTTTTTGTGATACGAGAGCTCCAGGGGAGTTGGTTCTCTCAAAAGTATTTAAACAATAAGTCCTTGTCAAAAAGATTTTTACAGAAAAAAAATAAAATTGAAAATTGTAGATTTAGTTTTCCAATGAAAAAAATGGTTTTTTATTAAATGCAACATTTGGGGCAGGTAATTTTTTTGTCATTTTTTTCTCTTTTTTAATCCTCTCAAACAAAAAGCAGCACTCACTAAAATGTTTGTTTAAATCTCAATGTGATATGAAAAATTTCACTCCATAACAGTGCAGGGAAAGATAAGCTATCTAAGAAAGATGTAGACTTCAAACAGCATGATATAGAGCTGATGATTATGAATGAAAATGCCATGCTTTGAGTTCAACATGGACTTATTTTTTTTCAGGAACAGGAAGTATTTGCTGAATTAAAAACTGAAAGTTGACTTTTTTTGGTTTTCAGTTTAATTATTTCCTAGAAACACTTCCTTGCTCTGAATGAAGCCTCTAATGAGCTGAGCCCTTAAACTCATGTGAGAGGTAGAAATTTGTGTACTATGACAAGTGGGGTTTGGGAAGGTTTTCTTCTCAATAACGAGATACGCTTGTTGTGGGACTTTGTGTAGATACTGGCCAAATACTGGACACATTCTAGCTAACAGAAGGCGAGATTTTCGTTACAAAAATTGTCAAATGGCAGTAATGGTTCTGCCTAAGATAAGAACTAGGGGAGTTTTGACCGTAACCTACAAGGCAATAAGGTTATTTAAAACAGTGCAGAGATATCCCTGTGAAGAGAAGCTGTGATTCTCAATTCTAGTCTTTCTTCATCATCACTGTGGGAAGTAATGTCCATGGAGATAACACTGAGCGAAGCCCACTGGTGTTTGCATGGGCTGAACCACTTGAAGTGAGCAGACGAGCATTTGAGGCTGAAAAAGAAAAGCCTGGGAGAGATGGATGTTCACGATACTCTGATTTTTGTTGTTGTCTTATCTCCCATGCAATGTAAACAGAATGCAGTGGTTTGCTACATCCAGGGCTATGTGTGTTTTTTTGAGTAATCAGAACTAAATCATATTATAAGAAGTTTTCTTGCCCTCCTGAGGACTCTGGATTCAACATTTCCAGGTGGCTCAGTGCTGGAGACAGAAGAAAGTGTAACCATAGTGATGGAATGGAAATGATTCCTTTGTTCCTAAGCTGCAGTATCCTACAGACACTGCATTTTCAAGGTCAAAAATATATTAGGAAGAGATAAAAATTAAAGAAAAATGTGCTGGCTTAGCTACAAAAGCTAATTTAGTTTATGCATTATAAATTATGTTAAAAATTACTAAAATGAGATTTCTCAGCAAGAACTAAATGTGTGGTTTCACAAAACTAATTTCCAAAGATGAACACGATTAGAGAATTTAGCTTTAAAAGCTTTTCAGGCCATCAGAGAAAACAGTAAAGCTATCAATTACCAGACTTTAGTGGTGGTTCTGTCAGAAATATAATGGTAATTTTAGCATTCTCCTCAGCATTTACTAAATTAAGAATGTCTGCAAACAGATCAATTAATTGGAACGTTATTTAATTTAATGAAACATGATCTGTCAAGGGGCATTAATCAGTCTTTAAAACAAAACTTTTTGGCATCTCTTTCTAAATTGTAGAAATTGTAAGGTCCTGACATGATGGACAGTCATAGTTTTGAGGATCTGAGGGTTAGATTGACCCTTCTTCTGAACAAACAGAACCCCTTCTCATCCAAGTATTGCCCAATGTTGAGCTCTGACAGGTAGTGTTGCCAGTTCTCCCAAAAAGTCTTGTAGCTGCCACATTTTCAATCAAACACATTTTCTGCTCTCTGCCCTTACTTTTCCCAAGATGAATGGATGTTCATGAAATGCTGTTGCAGTTGAGATGCTCAGTGTGAAAAACTCTGAGAATCAGAAGATTTATAAGACTGCAGATGTCAGAGTCTTTCCCCTCCATCTTGGGGAAGTATGATGGTTTTCCATCAGTTGTGTTATATAGTACTGCAGTAGTCTTTGCAGCAGTCAAGGCAGCATATTTTGTGGAGGGAGCATCATATAAGGTGCCTCCTGGCAAGCTGGTCTCATGGTGATTTTGAGGGAGTGTAGATGTGGCAGTTAAAATCGAATTGTCTGCTTGCAACTGAAGACTAAAAGGATTCTTCCACATGATTCACAGCTTTATCCAGAATGAGTCATTGCAGAAAGCCCATCTTCCTCAAGCTCCATGACATAGACGTAGGCCAAAGCTGCTATATCTGCTGTGGTGTGCCAAGAGACAGTCAAGCGGAAGGAAGGCAGCTTGCAGAGGGAGTAAGATCCTTGAATAAGCGATGTTTTTAGTCAAGCATGCCGTCTTCCTTTGAACTCTCCCCATTGCTGCCTTTGCAGCCTCATACAGGGCAAAATGACTTTGCATGACCCAGGGTGAAATTCCAAGCAAAAATTCCAAACAAAAATGAGAAATGGTTGTAGGTCATGGTCATAGAGGCATTGAGGCTTTATTCCTCACTGACAACCACTACTGAAACAGTATTGTAGGCAGGGACCCCTGGTCCTAAGTAGATGCAGCAGTCTGATGTGAATGCAAAGGAGAAAGCTAAAGTTGGGCTTTGATAATTCAGGGATGTTAAAGATTCAGTCAAAATACTGGGTGGTTTATTTTCTCCATTACACTAATACAACTCTAAGATGAACCTGCAGAACCCATGATACACCCATTAGGAGACTCAAAAGTGCTGTAAATTCAGTAGGGCTGAAGGTCTGGATTTTTTATGATGCTTTAACTGAAGCACAGTTTTCACGTTGCCAAATTATTGACTTTGCTTCTTTGGGATTAAGGTGCCTTTGCCTAAACTTTAGTTCTAAGTGCAAGGCAACCATCTTGGCTAAAACATTGCAAGAGCGCTTGGCCCTCAGAAAACTAACCTTTCTCATAGCATTTGATGTGGGATAGTTATCTCAAATTACTTAATTACCTACATAGCATTGTTCACACATTGGAACATCGAGAAAGTTTCCAGGACAGCGTGCAGCTGGTGCACAAGGAGCTCTCCCCACAAAGGTTTCTAAGGTAACCTTAAGGGTTGGTAGCATTAAGGGAGCTTGATGTTCTGACTCTGAGAGAAAATCCCACAGAGCATAGAACGACGTGGAGATACCGTGGTTAAGCTCTGTGAATGCAAAGGAACCTGGAGATGTCAAGGAGCCAGCTGACTGCACGTTTACTAGTCCGGGCCAAGGATCTGTAATCTTTTGATAGATACTGTCCTTTGGATGAACTATGCTCATTCTGATCTCATTATAATCTCATTATAATACCAAAACACACCTCCATCCCAAAAGATACCTGCCTCTGGGGTGTGACCAGCCATCACTGATGCATTGAATATTTCTAGTCTATACCTTTAAACGTGAAGCAAGGGAAATTTACACCAATCACAATAAAAATATGCATGACTAGAGTCACTCAAGCTCCACCTGAAAGGTAGCAAACAATATAAAAATGGCCCAAGAGAGGGAGGATGTCAGGGAAGATTCCACCATCATCAGGGGAAATACCACCATGGACCACCTCTTACTCCTAGGATCAGTCAACGGGCTGAGCCTCTCTCCCCCTCCATGAGGACACCTTTGGGTAAGGTCTGAACACTTGGTCTCACCAAGTGCTGCCCCGGAGTACTTAGGAAAACTTTATAGAGCTTCTCATAATCTAATACATCTGTAACTTTTGCTCGTGCTTTGCAGACAGTCACTATCACCAACAATTAAAATGAATTTGAGTATCTGTTGCTTCAATAAATTATTTTTAATTCTGATCTGGCTGTGTGAGTCCCTGTTGACCCTTCATCCATGGTGTCTGGCTGTGAGAGTATATTACCACCCTCATGAAGGATGGCCTCCTAAATCCAGGGATGCCGCCAGATCAAAGGCATATTGGCACATCGCATTAGTAATGATGAATTGGGCATCGCTTAGAACCTACGCCCAGCTGCTCTCAGCCCCTCTGACATCTAAGGACAAGCTGGAACACAAGAGGCTTTAGCTTCTGCCAGACAGATTTGCCCCTTTACCCACAGAGTTTGTCCATGTGAGTTTTTTGCAACAGCAATTGTTGCCTCTTGTTCACAACAGGAATTGTAGCCTCTGTCTTTTAACACAACAACTTCTCATCATGGAAAAGCATTTGCCATTTCATGGGTGTGAGATGTGACCAACAAGACAACACTTAGCAAAAGACAACAAAGGTAGCAAACATGGTGAAGTGACTGAGGCAGGGAGGAAGGGACAGTGAAGGGACAAAACAAACAAAAGAAACATCTGATGCTTGTTCTTCCTGCTGTGCTCAGGAGTATGGGCTGCAGCTGTAGGGTCTGCTGCCAGGGATGGTACTTCGTGATGAAGACTGTGAGTGGAAACGAACTATTTGTGCCAAAAATGTCAACTTTTCTCATCACCTCATCTCTGGGGTGATGGTAATTTTTCATCTTCTGCAGCTCTGTCTAAGATGTTTCAAGATCTTTGAAAGTAGCAGTTTTTAAGTGGAAGGCACTCACTGTGAGTTGGGTAGCTTTCTGCAGACGGTGTTAACCAGTGTCACAATCTGCTTCCATGTGAGTGTGGGTGGGGTTTTTTTGAGGGGGGTGGTGGTGGTTATGCTTTGGTCTATATCAAACTTCCATCATCTCTTAATAAGCTTCCTTCTTGAAATTATTAGTGCCTAATCACTTGTGAGGAGGAGAGGTTACAGAGGTCTGAAATAGTTGTAGTAAGATTACTTAGAACTGAAGCAGCTTCCCTTATCAAGCTCCAAATAGTCTGGGATGCAATCATATAATTTTGTGACCTTTTTGCACACCCATCTGTATCTCTTCTCTATGATGAACATTCACTGCGCTGCCAGGAAGACCTACTCCTGTACTTGGAAAAATCCTCGGTGCTTTGCTAGTGGCTGCTAGGATGTAGGAATGGCACTGGCAGAAACCTGGGAAACATCCAGTACCACAGCTGCCTCTGTAATTCACAAAAACACATCCTTCTCAGGTTCAGTGACCTCCTTCATAATGTGACTGTCTGGAATAGGACAACTGAAGTGAATTTCCAAGAAACCATTTAACTCCACTGACCACAAAGGGTGTCTAAACATTGATTAAATATAAACAATTACTGTCTAAAGGTTGGTGCAATGAATTCTTTTCCACTGACTGCCCTTCAGAGATAATCCAGGCTCAGTTCCTCAGGCACATTCAGATAACGACAGTTCAGTTCTGGAGAAAGGTTTAATTTGATTTCTTATTGCTAAAACTGCCACCCAATCCTTCATAGTATTGATCTCCTAAACCAAAGAGAGCTTTCCCCTTTCTACATACTTCACTAAAATTCAACATGCTTTATTTAAAATGTATTTTAAAAGTAGCAGAAACAGATGTTTTATGTCATACTTTTTTTTTTTTTCAGAAAATGTAGTAAATGAATTTTGAAGTAGATATTTGACTGTCTTTGTGCACTAAACAGCCTTTACATTGTATAGGTTTATTACACTGTGGATGCACATTTAGTATGGATGTGGAGTTTGGTGGTTGGCTGCTGTAGCAAAGATGCCCTGAACACAAGCAAGCTGCATCTATTTCAATGGACTCTGTGAGCTCCAAGGGTATCTTTGTGTACAACTAGTCAGGATGATGTAGCCTGCAGACTACCTGTCTTTGTTCCTGCTTCCTCCCTGAAATTTGTGTATCTGTGTTCATTTCAAGACAGAAATTGCCTGCATGCCTTTGTGGGCCTTATCAGGGTTAATTGCTTGTTATTTTGCCAGATAAGAAGTTGGATAATATCATGGGGTTTAGGATACAACTCGGTTTTTATGCTAAAAACTCATTTTTTTTTCTCCACAAAGAGGCTGAAAACAAGTACATAATCCTTTCACAATCTAATTAAAGTAACGCCTTCATGCAAATAACTTACCATCATTATAGTCAATTAGTCCTAGGATGAATACAGAAGCAGATGGGAGTGAGAGAAAGAGACAGGAAACAATACGATGAACTCCTCTGCCTGGGGTTCCCATTTTTGTATCCGTCCTCCAAGTTGTCACTCCTGGAGGATCCCTCATGGCTCTTCACTGTCTGGAGACCTGCCTGATGGCGCAAACAAAGATCTTTGCTCTGCTTCAAGTAGCATGAGATGGGAGAGTGTTGCTCTGGGATGGGAAGAGGCAGCAATAAGGTAAGATTTTTCTAAAATATCACAATGGATGAGAATTTTAGGAACAGATTCAGAAGCAACATGAAGTATATCTTAACTTCATCAGCTATCAAGCAGTGCCCAACAGTGCTATTAGTTTGTGATGCAAGTTGGTTGGTCCATTTAACTCCTCAAAATTATGATTCACTGTCTAAATGTGCTTTAAAGACACTGACAGTGCCACTAAAGGATAATTAATCTTAGACTGTGTTCAGAGAAAGTGCTCCTGGTACTTCAACCTCTATGTGGTGTCAGCAGATAGAGCACCATGTTGTCAGATGTGTTAGACGACCTGTGGGTCTGTGTGCTTGCAAACCCACCTCTCCCACAACATGAGCTTTATCAGCAACGAGCAGTGTGTCACGGCCAACAGTAAGGGAGTGGAAAAAGAGGAAAAATGTTTAGTTCAGCCATGTGAACTTTGAGCTGATGGCGGGATATTGAGAAAACTTTGTAATGAGAAGGTGATAGAGTGAGAATGTCTAGACATAAATACGGGTGGTACTTTTTCTCCTATGGTTTTCGGGTTTTACATAGGCAACGTGAAGGGGAGTTGTAAACATCTGCAATGCATTCTCAATCCATGAGAAAGTGCTAGGAGAGTTAAAGTCAGCATTTCAGTTCAAATTCATTAAACACATCCAGGAGGGTGTCTGAAGTCTATGTCTCCAAAAGAAATCTGTTGAGATTTCAACCCTCCAGGATAAGTTTCTTTCTCCAGAATGAAAAGAAAAACACACACACAAAAAAACCCCCAAATGAACAAACAAAAACACTGAAACAGAGTCTAAGAGTCAAAGTGAGATCCTGGTCTGGCTGCAAAGTTTAAGTTAATGAACAGTAGTAATGCAGGCTTCTTTATGCCCAGTGGGG
Source organism: Apaloderma vittatum (assembly GCF_000703405.1). Taxonomy (NCBI): domain Eukaryota; kingdom Metazoa; phylum Chordata; class Aves; order Trogoniformes; family Trogonidae; genus Apaloderma; species Apaloderma vittatum. The sequence goes on along the minus strand of NW_009735840.1, from coordinate 973 downwards.
CCATGGTGGTCCCAGCAACCTCACTGTAAAGCAAGGTGGCGATAAGTCTTGGGCATAACTAAAGAAAAGGAGATGAAAAAAAAATGCAAATTCATCTTGCTAATGAATAAAGCCATCCTGAAATATTTATTTCCCTTCTTGCCATTGATTTAACAGGACTGGCTTGTTAACTTCATTGCAAGTTACTATTAAAATGAAATACATGTCAGTGGAACATGCCTTGTCAGGTTTATAGTTGATCAGTTCATTCAAAATCAGATACTATTCTAGTAAAATTGAAGTGGATATTCAATTGCCCATTTATTTGACCTGTAAAAGCACTGCTGAATGTGCTACATACTTCTCTGCTGCCCCTATCCCCTCACACCTCATGCTAGGGAACATTCATAGCTAAATCAAAAAAGAGTTCATTTTGATATAATTCTAGATGCTATTTGGCCATGGAAAGACTTTATTTTCCCCTATGAGAACAGGCTGGTCAAGGAGACTTTAACGTGTTCAACTGGCCATGACTGTTCATGTAGATCTGAATTTATCTATGCCTCACAATGACACAGTATGAGACCGTCTCTCCTTTTGTCCTGTTTGTTGGTGCTTCCAGGTAAGACTGAGAGACCCTGCTGCCTGGTGTCATTATTGACAGATGTATAGACTGGTACAGGGAGGACCTAATTTCTAAGTAAGACTGAGAATGAATGAATTCAGAAGGGTGTTTCTGTTCCAGTAAGAGTTCTCAGGTGCTTTGCTGGCCCTGCAAAGGGAGGATGATGATGGTGAAAAATCATTCTCACGTATTACATATTTCTGTGTGATTTGAGGGATACAAAGAGTGCTTTTATAGAGATCGAAGAAACTTGATTCCTTTATTTTGGAAAAAAAAAGAGTTCTGAAGTGAGGGATAACTGTTTCATTTCTCTACATGAAAAAAAAAAAATCACAAATTGTATTGGGTTGGCTCAGATGGATTTTGGTG
>NW_009735839.1:0-458 GCF_000703405.1 Apaloderma vittatum | reverse complement strand
ATAACTCTGTTTGCTGCTTACTATTTCTGTTTTCTGGAAGAATAGTCCATGGATTTCGGATGGGTTTTTTTTCCTGGTAAAACACAGAAGAATTTTGTTTATCAATTTAGGAAGAGATGTAGGAGAAATCAGGATGACCTGCTGTGAAATGGTTGGATTCCAGACAGAATAAAACTGAAACCACACATTTCTAGCCTACGTCCAAAGCATATGAAATACTCAAAACCTGGACTAGAAATAACATTGTTGAAATAGAGTGAATCAGCACACATGCTAGTTGTGCCATTGAAGTATATCCCAAGCACTGTTGACTGATAAATTTTTAATAATGTAGTTCCTGATCTCTTTCCCATCTCACTGTAAGAAATCTGCGGACCTAAAATGGGGAAGCATCGCTACAGCTCTGAAAGAAAAAACAAAAAAAAAACAGAGCTAAGCTGGAAAGCAGCATTGCATTT
>NW_009735838.1:2465-25883 GCF_000703405.1 Apaloderma vittatum | reverse complement strand
AGCTCTCTGAAGTAGCTACACATCGTACACTGCCAGCAGGCAGTTTGTCCCCAGTGTGCTTTCTTAAACGCTACTAAGTTTGCATCGTGTTGTCCAATCTTGCCCATTTGCCTAAAAAAGTACACAAACCACACACATAAGCAGTCACAGAATGGCTTACATCTGCAGCTCATTTTGAGTACAGCATCTTCCAATGGTGCTGACCTTAGAAATATTTGGTTTTGAAGTAATGATTAAAAATGTGTGGACAAAGATATTGCTTTTGGGTCATTTTGTATAGTCGAAACTAGAATAATCCAAGTTTTTCTGTCTTTTCCAGATCAAAAGAATGATCACTCTGTAATAAGTGTGTGGAGCCTTCTGAAGCATAATTAAATAAAACCCTGAGTTTTCAAGCTGGGTGTCAGGCTCCAGCCCATCCCCAAGACTGAGAGCTGCAGGACTTTGCTGCTGCCCCTGAGAGAGTCACCAGCTCAGGAACTAGGTCACTTTGTCGTCATCCAGCGCCATCAAACTCTGCCTCACAGAGATGCTCCTCTGGCTCATGGAAAATCACCTGCCGGTAGCTCTACTTCTGCAGTTCAGCCTTCCCCACTTGGCAGTGAGATCAAGACAGGTTGCATTAGTGCCACTGACAGGAAGGTATTTCCTTCAAAACACAGGAAGCAAAAATAGTCAGAGCTCTTTGCTATCTGACTAGTATGCATTACACTCATCGTATTGCTTGAGTAGACTATAGGACTTCCTGAATTGACACCTATTAGTAAATGTGGAACATGTCAACTTGAGCTCTGACTGATTTAAAACCCAATGACTACTGACACCTTTCAAAAGCAGGTCTCCAGAAGCACTCTGTAATTTTTTTAATGACCTCACTGATAACTGCCATATATAATGCGTGTATGTAGACCTTTACGAACACATTGTATTACTCGCTTTTCATCCTCTTATATGTGCAATGGGAGCACACCTATTGCCTTACAGCTGAATATTAATGCTTACTTATTAACAAAGCTCAAAAGTTTTACTACAATAGGAACTTTACTAAAATAGCCTTCTGAAAGAATTAAGATGTAAAAATAACAAAAAAGGACACTCCTAAACAGTCATATCAAAATATTCAGCATCTTTAGAAACTTGTGAAAAACAATGAAACCTTTATTTCCCTTTTACTGCTTGGAAAATAGCACTAAAAAGCCTAACTGGCTTTCTCTAGGTCACACATTTAACTCAGATTGGTAATTGCAAGGCAGAAAAGCCAAGGTGCTTAATGCCAGCAACCACAGGACTTGCACTAGTGCCTTAGGTCTAAGCAGCGCCTGCCTACTCTTGAGATAAATATGGAAGGTTGTTTCTTACCTTTTCCCCTAAAGAACAAAATAACTTGCAATTTCTGTTGTGAATTTGGTTTGCTGGAGCTTTGGTGGCTGAAAATGAACCAACAGCAGATGGCAGCAGTTTGTCACTCTTCCAACCTCTTCTGGGTTCACAAGGAAGACTCTCTGGCCACATACATAGGTTTTTTGCCTCCTGGGTTTGTTCTGTACTTTTGCAAAAGGAGTTTTGACTCTCCCGGAAAGGTTCTGTTCTAGACAAGTACAGAAAGCTTGGTGCTGGGCGACTTCTGGTGATGCCAGGTATGCCCAGTGCCTGGCACTGAATACATCCTGCTGGCCTCATGGGAAGACTGCCCGCGTGGCTGCAGAGAACAGCAATGTTTTAGGAGGCTTGGGGACAATGAAGGGAAAAGAGGCAAATAAATTTTTGTCAGTCTTTCGAGTACTACGGGAGTACACAGAATTACATCCGATTATCAGAATGACTTTGCAGACTATAAAGCAAGACTATGAAGCACTTAAACATTATCTATGAAATGAACCCATTAATTGCAGTGTTCAAGTACTGCATTTTGCTGCATCAGAAGACATGCCAGTAATGTACTTTTTGTTTATTTCCAATTAACATGCATGGTTTCTTTCTTCTTAACTTGCATTTTACAATACAAGCAATGTCTCGCAGATATGTAAGCTAATTGCTTTGCACTGAAATGGCTGTGTTTTTCAACTGCTAGCTACAGTTATTGTTGTTGCTGTTAAAACCTTAGTAAACATTATTAAGTACAAAAAGAATGATGATAGTTCAATGTGCACTAAGCTGTGGACTAATGGAATGATGCATGGTACAATGCAAGAACAAGGGTAAATGACAAAAGGAATTCCACATTTGCAAACGAGCTGAGCTTTGCGAAATCTCTAAAGCTAAATTCAGCAGAGTAAGGAATGACTTGCTGCGAGTTCTGCTTCTCAGTAGAACAAGCTGGTCCTGAGAACCCTAGTAAAAGCTCCTATTTTCAGGTCCTTACTAGGGGGAAAAAGCAACAAAATTTTTCGATACATAGACATTGTGTTATGTAGAAAAGCAGCGTAGGTAAAAACAGGTATTTTCTAGCTTCTATTAATTTAAAATGTTTCTAATTTAATCCATTGAATGCTTACAGCTCCACTTAGGAAAACAGATTATAGAACTGCAGATGTAAAATTAGTTTCTTCTCACATGTTTATAGTAAATGATGACACCCTTTGTACTTAGTACAGACAACATTTTATGAGCCCGATGCATCGTTTAAATGAAGCACCTTGTCACAGTCACCTCAAGCAACCGAATTGCGATGTGCTTCCTAAAAATATTTTTAATGAAAGGTAACATGCCTTGCTAAACAGGGAACCCCTCTCCTAGTAAAACAGCATTCCATTCCTGTTTATTCCAGTGAATTCCACCAAAACTTTGCTCAAGTTGGTTCACATCTCTTGATTTCTCTTTCCTTGGTCCAAGGATGAGGACAGGGATTTGCACCTCCCATTCAAAGTACTTGAACGGACAGGGAGCAAACGCTCTCTGACATCCAAGTAAAAACTAACTTCTTGTGGTACAAAACAGGAACAGCCCTCTGAAGGGTTAGACTTTATTTTACTTTTTTCTTCAACATTAAGGGGTTGAAGGATGCAAACATTGCTAAATTGCTATTACTTTTATGCACCTGTCTCATCAAGCCATTATGCCAAGTTGTACCTTCACGTGCAGTCTGTGGCAGTGCAACCAGAGATGTTGGAGCTACTTTCCAAATCCCAAATGTCTGGGATGAAAGAGACTCTGCAGCTTCCAGCAGCTGACATTCAATGAAATCCAGTGAGGCAATCAATGAGGGGCTCTTCTCCCTTTTTTCTGACTTTCCTTGTGTCTCACACATCTTAGATGCCAGAGGAAATAGGATACTGCAACGATGGAAATTTGAAGCCATATAAAAAAATCTCTATAGAAGTGAATTTGCAGTCTGGTTCATTACATAGTATATGAAAAGGTGATTATCATGAAGTTTTTGATTTGTTTGAAATTTGTTATTTAGGAGAAAAGATAGAAAGGACTGGCTCAATTCGTCTGACTGGACTTGAATTTGCATGCTCTATTTAGCAGCGTTGGTCTCAGACAAATATTTTCCTCAGCACTTTGAACACCATTTTTTTCCATTCTTGAGTCTCTAGAACATGTATTGAGTGTTCCTTGCACTCAAAACCTACTGGTTAGCAAAATGTTAAAATTATTATACACAGCTGTATGAAATGACTGCCTTATTTCAGCAATCCACATGATATTCCTGACACAAGAGTCTTAATAGCAGCTCTTGGAAGAGTATCAGCAGGCAGTTGCAATGCACCATATATGGACTAGATCACAGTGGTATTAATATACCTGTAAGTGTATCTATTAATGTCCATTAGCCAACAACTTGCAAGATCTGACCTAAGTATCCCCCTCACTTTTCATCATTGGATAGACAGTTGGACTAGATGATTTTAGAGGTCTTTTCCAAACTTAATTATTCCACAATTCTATGATTCTATGATTATGCTGGCACAATCAGACTGGTAGCTCAAACAAATTAAAACCAGAATTAAGAGCTAAAGAACATCAACTTTCTTCATCATTAAGAATGAAGAAAGTAGAAACAGTAACTGAAAGACCCTTTTTCAAAAAGCATTACATGAGACTACAAAATAAACTCAGCTACAAAATTAGCCCAAGTAATATTAGAGTATCACACCTAGCAGCAGAGAGTATAGCGAATTTGCCTGGCCGACCATTGTTTCAATCATCCTTATTTCATTTACTACATTTTACACATGGCAAGTGTTGCCTTATTTCAGGTTTCTAGGCATTGTTGAAGGGCCAGCATTACTACACACACACACACACACTTTAATAGGCACAGTGTAAAGAATCTTAGCAGCAGATGAGAATGGGTAGACCTCTCTCTCTGCTGCCCAGGACAGTCTTTATGGTTTGATTTCAGTTTCAGGGCACGGAATTTTCTGAAGACTACCTTAGAACTTCCCACTACACCAGTATTTGTTTCATATGAATTTGTGTTTTCCTAAGAATGCTTTTTCTTCAGGTCATTGTAGGACTGGGAGAGCAGCTGCATTTCCTGTTAAAACTTCATCCCTGAGCTGTGAAAAGTGACCTCCAAGCCTCTCCATATGACCTTTCAGTTCCCTGAATTACTGGCAGAGAAGATTACTTGGCATTTTTTCAGAAAACAGTCATCTTTTTGGTAACTAGTGGAGAAGTCCCATACGTACTTGCTGCATCTTTTTCTTAGTAGAGTATTGCCTACTTTTACAAATAAGTTAATGCAGTCCCTACAGTATCTGGCACAGTCCAGCATCTATAGAGCATAGAATTTGAGCTACCTGAGCTGCTTGTGTTTTGATACATGTTTCTTGTCCCTCTTCTACTTCAAATACTGATTTGGAATTAGTGAGGTTCAACCACTTTATCTGTGTTTCCGTTCTCAGGCAGACTTGTGTATGACGGGTAAATAAAAAAGTACCAGCTGTGCCAAACGTGCTGTTTGTGACCCATGAAGAAGGTGATCAGTAGTAACAGGCAGGTCAGGAGTAGATTTTAATAAGTAGCTCACAAGCTGGTTAGGGCTTTGTGAGGAGTGCTCCCATTCTCAGTCAAATCCACACGCGTAATTAAATTGGATTTATTGCGAAATGAAAGCTCCCCCAAGTTTACAAGTTCCGATACTGGTTGAGAAGTTCCGATATTGGTTGAGAAGAGCAGCTACTGCACTACACCCAACCCTTAACGAAGAGTAACGATCTGGATCATATTACACACTCACTCGTACAAAAATGAGGACTCTCAACCTTGAGGAGTCGCCTTGGCCAGCGTCCCAAACCAAGTGGGAGGCTGTGCCCCAACTGCAGGACCTGCTGCTCCAAAGGGACGTGCTCCAGTGCACCCCTGGGAGGACCCTGTTTTGAAGCTCAGCCGAATCCGAGCTGTCGTCAATCAAAGTTGTCTCAGCCTCCCACTGGCTGCCAGCCAACTTCCTGGGTGCATACCCAGGCTGGTGGGCTAGACCCAAGCTAACCAGAAACTTCTAGCTGATTCTCTTGAAATCTGCCTGGCAACCGCTGTGAGGGGAGGCATCCCAGACTAGGGGGCTGCACCTGCCACAGGCTTTGCCAGTTTTTAACGTTTGGTTGAACCAGTCCAGACATTCTTTACACAGCCCTGAATCAAAGGGAGCAGAAGCAAGTTCATAGGCCTTAAAGCTATTCTTTTTACAGCCTGACTTTGAGGGAGACATGCAGAGAACGAGTGCCAGAGCAACACGTATCTTCCTGCCTCTGAAAGAGTTACATTTTGCGGAAGGGGGGACAATTGGCAATTATTTAGGGTTGCTTTGGGACACTTGTCTTGAATATAATGCATCCAGTTTAATTCAAATTGTCTGAAGTACTATTCTCCTAGCTATTATTAAACCTTAAATTTGCTCTAATTAGCTTTTATTAAAAAAATGCAAACATTCAATGTTCTTGGGTTATAGCATCAGTGTCTTTTTAATTACAGTATGTAATATGTTGCTGAATTTGAGAAGAGGAAGTCTTTTTATTAAAGTTGGACTTGAAGCATATGAAACTTTACATCAAGCCTCTAAGGACTTCAGTCTTTTCTTCAGCAAGCATGTAGCTGGGGCAAAACTAGATCCCAAACAGTGACTGAGCTGCAAGAGTTATTTGCTTCAAGTAGGTTCTGAAAACACTGCAAATTGAATATTGAAATAGTAATAAACCCAATAAACTTGCTTACGTTCACTGGCAATTCAGGGAGATGCAATACTCTCAGCAGCACAGGTTATAGCCCCACCTGATCTCATACAGAAGGTTCACTGGTGGGATGCGAAAAAAACCTCACAGCCATTGCCGAAAGCAGACCCAGCACTTGGAGCCAAGAGATGAAATGCCTTTAAAGTACTGACATTTAAAGCAACCGCACTCTCACCTGAGAATGTGTTTATTCTGTACTCCTCTGACTCTATCACCCAGCTGTCACGCAGCTGACAACAGGCCCGTTAAGTCTGCCAAACGATGGCTTTCCTATTTTCAAACATGGCAGGCTCCTAAGTATTCAGCCTCTGCTATCAAGAGCTGAATGTCAACTTTCAGCAGCAGCTTTAAGCCACTCAGCTCAGCACCACTAATTTACTGGGTTAAATACATCACTATTTTTCATGGCACTCCATACTCATCCCCCCCATAAACCCAGTCAAGAGACTTTCATCGACCTTCTATGCACACGGCGCTTGTTCAGAGAAGTATTTGCACACACGTATGTTTAAGCCATATGAGAACTCCCCAAGCCAACTGAGCACAAGTAACTGCCGGAATCAGGACCAATCTGTGGGAACCACTGTACTTCAAAGTCTTCTGCCTCATCCTTGGTTTACGTTCTTTCTTATTTTCAACTGTATTTCAAATCATATGTGCTGTGTTACTTTGCAATGCCCTGTGATATACTTAACAGATTCCCACCTTTCTTGTTTCAAGGTGCATACACATTACTGCTCTGAAGATGGAGCTAAAGATTTTTGCAAAGTTAGAAGGAACTAAACACAAATAAAAACAACAGATAAAAAGTTTTCATTTTTTTTCCCCTTGTAAAGGACTGATAAATAAGCCATGTTTTCCTGACTGCAGCTTACAGAGTTGGACATCTGTAGCTCATTAGTCGCCTACAACTGTCATTCAAAACAATTAATTGAAAGAATGAGGTGCTTGCTAAAAGAGGGATAGAACAAAAATAAATTCACTTTCTTAACACTTCTTTTAAAAGTCTTTCTGACATTATTATCTGCTAAGCACAGACTGGCATACTGTTCCAAAACTTTCATCTTTCCTTTTTCTTTCTCTCTCTCTCTCGTTTACATCATCCAGCACTTGACTGGTACGTGAGAAGTATTCAACAGTTTCGTTCCTACTCAAAGCTTTCATTTTGGGAGAGGGATGTTTTAGACTCCAGTCTTACGAGAAGGCCCCTTGGATACTCTATTTATCACAGTATAGTGGCTTAGTATTTTGAGTACTAAATCTTCTACACAGCAATTCTGTATCTGGTCAAAAATATTTCAAATATTCTTCCCATGCTTAATGCTACAACTTTCAAGGATTTTTTCCAATATTTTAGGTCTCCCAACAGTTTTCCTTTTGAACGACGATTGCAAAGTAGCTCGCTTTTATTAGATCTAAGAAATTCTCAACTTACAGACTGCTGGGACTCAGTGTTATTATTATCTCTTTGCTGGATATCAGAAAAGGAAAACTTGGGACAGTCTTCTGTAGTAATAGTGGAAGATCATGACAGATTTGAGCTTACATGAATGCAGCTAGAAACTCCATAGCCTGCTGACACTACCATCGTGGCAAGGAGCACTGGACAAAACAAGAAGGAAAAAATTCAGTTTCCACAACTGTCTATAAACTGAGCATTATCCTTTGATTGCCTAAATATGAAGTTGTACATGATGTGCTTTTTTGTATGTATAAGTAAACACTAGTGTGTGGAAAAAGAGCTCAGCTATTCCACTGCTACCACGCTGTGCCTTTATAAAGTAAGACAGAGTCCCACTCTATGATAAGGAATTAATTTCAGACATTATCCCTTTTGAATACTACAACTCGGTCTACTTCTGCCAAAATCATGCAGTTCTTTTTAATAGCTCCCAGTAGCAAAGGCTATAGGCTTCTGTTCTAGTTTAGGTCATGATAAAACTGTTGTCAAATCCTCTCATACTCAAAGCTCCTAGGCATCAGAACCAGAATAAAATGAAACTATTTTATCACCTAACATGGGACCATTCAATTCCCAAGTTCTACCTCCGCTTTGTCCATTAGGTTCTGTGAAGCCTGGCTTAAGCTCATAGCAGGGTTTTGCTATCACAGTTCCCCCCCACCATTCATGAGGAGACGGTCAGGGACCTACTACTACATGTCCATGTCCATGTATCTATGGGGCCAGGCGGGATACACCCTAGAGTACTAGGTGAACCGGTGGGGGTTCTCGCCAAAACCACTCTACATCATTTATCAACAGTCCTGGCTTACTGGAGAGGTCCCAGCTGGTTGGAAGTCAGCAAATATACCCATCTATAAGGAGGGATGGAAGGATGACCAGGGAAATCGCAGGCTTGCCAGTTTAACTTCAGCCACAGGGAACCTGACGGAGCAGATCATCCTGAGTTCCATTATGCAGGCCTGGAACCAATGGTTCTTTGTTGTTTGCAGGTGACGTAGTACTAAAGTTTTAACTGTTTTATAAGCTCAAGCATAACACCGCAGACTGGTGTCGCAAGATGCTACTGTACCGCAGAATATTAACCATTAATAAAAGTCAGTTTTCCACTATTTCTCACTTCAGTACATGTATCCTGACAAGTACAGCTGGAGCAGTTACGCATAAAGTCAATGTAGATAATATCTAACTGAAAACAAAAAAATATCTGAATAGGAATCTCAAATTTTCATCACGTTTGTCTTTCAGTCTCAGGGCAAAGTTTAATATTCATTAGAAAAAAGTGGTCAGACAGCATCATAGTTAAGAAATAAACACATGATTCTGGATACAGATTTTCCTTCACAGGTGGGATAGTTTGACAAGGAAACTTATACCACACAGGAAAATGGGAACATGAAACATTTCCTATTAAGTCAAAGTTCAGGTGAACTGGCTGAATAAATGTATTTGATTAGGTCCTATGAGCAAACTGTTTCAATTCAGGTGAAATAACTAAAATCAAGATCTTTATCCAGTTTTTCTTTGAGAAAAAATAAATCTAATTTTTGAAAATTTTGCCTCAAAAAAATATTTTTTTTTCCCTAGAAACCATATCTTCTATAAAATATATCTCATGGACATCTGTAAACTTTTAGTGTAAAAGATAAATCTAATTTCACAAGTCCCAGAAATCATGGAAAACCAGGGAAAGGTAGATTCCAATCCAATGATGGATCCTTAACATTTGCCTCTCTATCTGCAGTTAAATGAAAAATAACTCCAGCCCTGGCTGAAAGCACTTAACAGGTAATGTTTGAGCAGTGGACTGCAAAATTTTTACACACTTCCTCTACATATAAACTCTAATGATCTTTATTACCTAATGCAGACACAGTTTTAAAGGTCTGCTTACTTTTTTTTTGAGAGATACTCTGAGATCTTCAAAGGAAATGTGTATTTTAGAATCAATCACTTTCATTATGCATACTGTTATTTACTCTTGACCGGATAATAGGAGACACAACTACTAGAAGCTTTCAGATGATGAACATTAGCTCTTCCAAATACCAAGACCTTAGTTAACTTGGCAAACATTGCTCTTTCATTTTAGTGTTTTTCTTTTCTTTAAATCAAAGCAGCATTTCTCAGACAGTTTTGCCTAATGCATCTTTGAAAGAGGACAAAACCATAATTAATGTAATCAGAAATAACACAGCAGAATTCAATCCCCTCAGAGAGATGCAAAATGTGAAAATGCAAACTCACCTAAATCTGATATGCTTGGCCCTCAAAGCCACACATGGCTGCTCTCTCTGGATCACACAGAAAAAGCTACAGGAGCTCTTCAGACTCATGGTGGTTATAGTGTCCCTCTCCTGCTCACTGCTGTTTCTCTGACAGCTTCTAGAAACTCTCGTGTCATCAGGAGTTTAATGGTATTTTCTGCTTCCTAAATCTTTCTCTGCTTGTTCCGAGGAATTACATTTGATCTGCTTAGTGGTTATAGATCTCTGAGAATGAAATCATTCCTGAAGTCATCAGCTTGTTCACTGAAAAATCGTTTCTCGGCACATCCAGTGAAGATGGGAAGACCACACCATGCTTGCTCAAATTGGTCTGCTCTCTGACAGACACTGTTTCACAAAGGTCCAGCATTTTCTTTGCAGAATATAGGACAAGAGCCTTGCTTTACACTGTGTTTGCTAAAAAAAAAAATCTATGAAGACTTCTCAGGATTACATTTTAAAAATAATTTATGTTTTTACTAATAGGGCTAAGCCCATCAATCAAAAAGAGCTTTTTAATAGCTTCACATAATAAAGATACTTTACACAAGGGGTTTCCCCACTTTCTGGGGCCAGTGGGAGTGAGCTGGGATGTAGAATATCAAGCTCTTAAAGAGGCCTCATGACAGTATTAATCTGCAACCCAGTCACCACCTTGTCAGACTCTGAGTAGCTGCACTATGACATCTTCCATACTTTGGCAAAACAGCAATTTTCTACCAGTTGTGAAGGCCTGTGACTGCTTAGGGTAACCAAACGCTGTGAACACTGAGATGCAGTTTAAACATCCTTGGCAAGCTGTTTTACAAAGTGTGAAACAGAAGGACACTCATACATGTAAGATGTGAAACAAATATTGCAAGGCTACCTCGTCATGGTAATTTTCATAGAAAATACTACCAGGAGTATCTGTGTCTGAAAGAAGTCCAGTCTTACGCATAGTCTCCCAGAGATGAAATTTTTATGTCCTGTAAACAGGTACTGGAAGCTAGTTGTCCTCACTATTTGTTAAATATAAACCCTTACTACTTCTTGACTCCATCTCCAAGCTGTTGCTGTGATTTTACCTGTTAGGTGAAAGAACACCTCAGTGTCGGAATTGTAAAGTGAAGCTTCACGTCACTGTTCTCTCTCCTGCCAGAGAAGCGTCCAACTCACCAGAGCGCAGCAGCAGCACCTTCCAGCAGAGGGTCTCGCAGAACCATTTATGTTGCAAAATACCCTTAAGACCAAGTCAAACCATAAACTTAATACTGCCAAGTCCACCACTAAACTGGACTAAACATCTCCAGGGATGGTGACTCAATCACTTCTCTGGACAGCCTGTTCCAGTCCTTAATCTCCCGTGGTGCAACCTGCAGCCTTTTCCTCTCATCCTATGGCTTGTTTCTTTGGAAAAGAGACTGACATCTTTCCTCCTAACTCCCAGCCCTTGAAATGAATGATCTTGGGGCTGTCCAATGACATTTCACTCCTAATATCTCCAGTGCTAATGTCAAGAGTCACTCACTCAAATTTTGCAGAAATGCTGGTTCTTGACAAAAGTTCTCCCTTGAGATTGATGGGAATTTTTATTATTGAACTGAACCTATATTTGTCAGATACGCTCCTCTTAACATTTGTAAGCAGGGAAAACTCACGTACAGAACTACCTCAGCCTTGCAACAATCACATGCACTGAAGTCCAAACAAATTTTATAGCAAAATAGAGGTATCCCCCCTTTGTTATCTTTTTTAGCTTGAAGACTGAACAGTATTTTTATTGAATGTAGATCTTACAGTAGTAAAAGACTAATATTTTATATATCACTCTTTTTCACTGAATATTTCAGATTATTTTTGTAGGCTCAACTCACTCCTATTTCTGCCTCTCACCATTAACTGCTCTGTTTCCCACCTGAAAGGAGGTCCTGACAAGGTGCTCCTCAGCTTTCAAGAGGGATGTGCTGCTGCTGTTGCATCTATGCCCGCCTCCTCACAGTGTGACTGCAGAGCACTTCTGTCCTTTTGGGAAAACTACTTAAGTTGTCCCATTCCAAGGTGAGTTGCTAATTTTAGAAAATTCCAGTGCCGAAGTTTTAGACCACGTTGACTATTACGGTTGTGATATTTATCCTTGAGTAGAGAGTTGATAGCAAACACAGAAAAGCAGCGAGTAACCGTTATTATTAGCAATCCTGAGAAACTTCCCAGAAATTTTAGCAGCTCTTCACTATTTGTGAAATATTTTGTCTGGTAACCATGAGGTTCCCCCACATGCCTTCTCTTGTCCATTTTCTCCCAATTAATTTTCCATGTTGTTCTACTCTGCTCCATGAGGAGACACTGTTCAGCAAGAAGCTGTGGCTCCTAAGGCAGTTGTACATGTCTTAGGATGCACGTGTTTTCAGCAGCCTCCTCCCTAGACTTAGCAGCTGTCAACGATACAGAGATTTGAAAGTTGCCTGCACATATGGGTATGATACAAAAGATTTCCTGTGAAGGGAACAAAATAAGAAAGCAAGCTGAATTTCCAGATGCTACTTTTAGATGAGATTCTGGTTGCAAGCACATATGCAGTCCGTATAGTAATTAACTGTTCCAACACAGGAACCAGAACAATAGCGCAAAGGATGCTTCTGTTAAAATCAGCTAAAGGTTAAGATGGCAATGATTAAGCACTGAGAATCAGAAATGCTCTGCAGATATGCTATACTCAAGATAGAATAATTTTTAGTTTCTTTTTTTAAAAGAATAAAAGCACAGAGAAGCAAGTCAGAACTGCCGAGAATTACTCTGGCTTTGCTTTTAGAAAAATAAGAAGTAAGTGCATGAAATTATAATGGCACACTATACTATTTAAGACAAATAAACTGACATGCTCATCATTTGCTGGTGCACTTGTGAAAATATCTGCAGAGAAGTCTCAAAGTCTGGGAGATGCAATTGAAAACGAGTGCATCAGTTATCTTCATGCGTGGGAGACACCAGTAACATTTGACACATGGAAAGAAATTATAGTGCTCCTTTCTGCAAATGTTTCTCCTGCAGTGACAGAGCTGACATCCTACAAAGAGTAACTAAGAGTTCCATTTATGAAGCAGAAAGAACAGGCCTCACATTACAAATCTATTTTTTTTTTCAGCTTAGCTATCATTTGTGGAAGTATTGACTTTGGTGAGTTATATTTTTACTTCCTGGCTGGTTTTCTTATCTCAGATTAAGTGCCTCAATTCCCTATAGGAGAGAAAGGAAAACACTGAGGGTCAATTTCTGTAACTTACTTGCTTAAACAGCACCGTCTGAGTAACAAAGAGCAGAATGAAGAAGAACAAGAACAGAATTACATCCTGAAGATATTTTTGCTTTGGAAGATTAGAACATATTTAAATGAAGATTTTAGTTAAAATGGGAAGTATTTTATCTTTCCCGCCCTACAGCATGTCACAGGTGCAAGGGAGAGCTCCGTGTCACTACCTGTGACTGACCCTTCACTGGTGGAAGCTGCCAGGGGCATTCGGAACGGGCGTAACTGGGGTTGTGCGCACAAACCTAATTTGGGACTTTCACCTCAGTAACCATTCAGAGCTTGAGGAAAAGAGCGTGGTTTATGACGTTACAACATTTGAATCTCTCCTGGTTATTATGTATTGTCATTCTTTTTTGTTTCTCCTTTTCACGCTCCATAATAATGGAAAGAGCTGTCATAGAAGAACTGTAGGAAACTAATTGGGAATCACTCAGAGTTTGATTAATTAAGTGTAATTTACTTTCTGACATTTTTGAAAGCAACAAATGCTTTCCTACAAAAGTAAAGTTGCTGAGTTTCATTTATCGGAGTTGAGCTCTTTTCTTCTGAACATAAATGTTTCAATTCCCTTATTTTTATCACAATAAACTGTGTATAATCTCTGAGCCACATCCATTGCTACATTACATCAATTTAATGCTGGTATAACTCAGTGAAATAAAGAGAAAAAATCTACTGATTCAAACATACAAAACTTGTTATACACTGGTAAATGAATCCTAGAATATAATCCCCATATATTTTGATTCTAGTGTTTGAAAATATCTTGTGTAAAGTGTATAAAAAAATAATGTAATTTGGCATTACTTTATAGGTTTAATGTATAAAAATATGCTGAATTCTGTGCTTTTTTTTAATAGGTTCATATACTTGAAAAATATACATCTAGAAGACAAAACACCAAATGCCATTTGGAATAAATATCCTAAAAAAAATAACTAAATCTATGCTGTCTTTATTTTATTGCGGTTAATTTAGAGCCTGATCCAAACTCCTTTCAGGAAAAGTTGAAGTTACTTCTTCAAATAAGTTTTGGATTAAGTACAAAGCATTCAAGCTACTGGAGTTAAAGAAAGGATAAGATGAGATATCTTTGTTCCCGTAAAGTTAGTTTTCAGTGTCAGAAGTGAATTCTTCCCCTGACTCTAAACTATGGTCACATAACAACTACAGTAATGTTAATAAACACTTATTCTTTTCTCCAGCTAGCTTAGTAGGTTTACTTTATGGTTAATCTATTTCTACTGAAATCATGTGAATTGTGTAGTATTGTAGGTTCAACATTTCTTGCTTTACCAGTCAACTACACATACCTTTTTTGGGGTGTTCAAGAATGTCAAGATTGTAATTAATACTAGGCTTGTCAAATTACAAGACAGTGTAAAATGTTGACCTTTAACCAGTTTTTGACTTAAAAATGTGGCACTAACAGTGAACGTTTCAAAATGTACATGAGGAAATGTTTGTGAACTGACATGTTTCAATTTCTTAAGAAAAGCAGAATTTGTTATTATTACTGTGATTTTTCAAACTTATTGTGCACAGGGCTGTGTTGGTGTTATTAAAGTCAATGCACTTAAAAGAAATGCCATGAATCAGACATTTGTAAATGTGACTGATACTTTAAGAATGGATTTGTTTGATTTGTAACATACGCATAGGGAGAGAATCCATAAAACCAATTTTTGTCTGCCTTAAAAAAGAAGAATTTCACTAAGGTTAGTATTTTTGTTGTTTAAAATTGCAAATGTAGAAGGTAAAGACCAAGGAATTGCATATACAGTAAGCATATGAAGTCACACACGATACAGATGAAACTGATTAAGAAGCTGTCCAGCCCACCTGGTGTTACATGTGCCTCACTTTGCAGGTGCTGCAATTAAACAGCTCACAGAAGTCTGCTTCTCCGATGGCAAATTGCTCCTAAGAAAGGAAAAAAAAAATAAAATAAGAGAGAAACAGAGGAAATATCTAAAATTGCAGTTCTTTCCTGGTTACAAAAACGTTTGTGCCTCTATCATCCATTTACCACCACGAGGCAGACATTCGAAATTTGAAACCTTGGAAAACAGCAATCCTTCTGCCTGCTGCTACACATACCGAGGGAATAGCCGGGGTGAAAGCTGATGTTGTACCAGCTGCTCCACAGTCCCAGCTTGTGTGCAGGCTCTCAGCACACAGAGCGAGCACTGCAGCCCTCAGGGTGAACAGCAAATGAGAGATCAGGGGACCTACTCACGGTGCTTGGTGCTATTCAATATCAGTAAGGGTAGGAAAACCTATTTCTACTGTGAAAATAAAAAAGAAAAATTGTAACTTAAACATCATTAGTTCCTTGCTTTGAAGCAGTTTTACCCTTGATATAGTCTAATGAAAAAGACTGGGGTTTTTTTTGCACTGAAATACAGCAGCACAGTCTTAGTTGAGGATGGTAGCTTCATTATTTTAATATTTGATATATCACAGGCAAGCCTCTCTCCCACATAACACCTTCTTCAGAATATTACTGCATTTAATCTACTTTCCTATGGGTAAACTTCACGAAGATGGTAATTCTCAGAGAAAACAAATACAAGAATATCAGAAAGTGAAAGCTCTGATGTCTACTGTTGTCTTTCCTAAACTAAAACATGTATCCAAATACGGGTGCATCATATCTGTGACAAAATCTGCAATGGGAAGATGAAATTACAGAACAACTCATCCTTCTTATAATCACAGAACACCATATATCACAGTCATTTAAATTATATTGCAATAGCTTGTCAGGGATAAAAATGGTTCTGAGAACCCTCTTAAGAACTTATGGTAAAAATAAATAAATGTCATGATCATGAAGTTATAAAACCAAGCCTGTTTCTGCAGAATTATACAAAAAACTCCACATAGATTATTACTTTCTTCGGAAAATAGAGATGAGCAATATAACATACAGCTCTTCATCCTTGTTAAACCTGACAACTACTGTCACTGGATCACATGGATCTTCTCCTTCTGTCAGTCTTACATTTTGCAGCTTTTCAATGCACGGCTCAGATACAGATATTTTAATGCAGCTTTGGTATGTGTGTGTTGAGTTTTAAGCAAAAGATAGGGAAGGGAATCTTCCCTGATAGAGGACTGACTGCCAGAGAAGATCAAATGTCCAATATTCTGTCTTCATCAGTGGCCTGTGCTTGAGGTCCTGATGATAACGATGGTGCTTTAAAAAGCAATTACTAAACACGCAGGTGCTTAGAAGAGGAGAAAAGAGGAGTATGGCCTTGCTTTCACAGTTGGTACTTCTTGGTGTTGTAACTTTGCTACTTAAATTGTTCCCTGAGTCTGCAACTAACAGTTTCTGGATGGCCTCTACCTGCCATCATTTTACCCCAGTTGCTACTAGTTAGCCAGCTACCTACATTAGGTGGGTAGTAGCTTTGTCACTTAGACCTTTCATGACTCTCCTTGAGTATTTCTTTCATTTCTTCCCACAAATCTCCCTCTCTCAAAAGGCAACAGGAACACATAGGCTAAAAAATCTCATGTGGAAGAATCAAGTCAACGTTCCCTCAGTAATACCAGCCCAGTGCTACAAAGATATGGTGCTTAGCCAAAATGCCACCATACTTTCCTGAAGGTCTATAAGGGACCCTGCTCTTACGCTGCTGTTGTATCGGTTCCTGCCAATGTTGTTGCTCAACAGCATGTGTCTTGTTCTGCAATCGCTGCAGAAGCAGCACACTGATCAGCAACTGCCCTTGCTTCTGCTTTTTACCTGTTACTTGCTCTTCTAAGGCAATTCCTAGCAGCTAGAGTATCTCCTGCATACCCTGAGCTGAAAGCTGAGTTTCACAACAAAAACGTAATAGGCAGAAAATGTGATATTCATGCTCCATTCCTGCAATCCCTTTTACTCCTCCTTAGGGTCGTGATCTGGCAGCACCCTCCCAATTCCTTCCTGATGATAAATCCCACCAGGGCACTTCTCAGTCCTGCAGCTACTGTCTCTTTTCCAAAAGACTTTCTCTCAGCTGTTGGCCATCCGTCAGCTCGCTGCAAGCAGTAACATTGCTGCTCAAAGCTTAATGTCTGTTGTGGGGTGAAGCATGTAGCGCCATTGTGAGACTGCTCACAGTTTTGTCCAAAGAGATTTTTCCTACTTAGGAATGGCACACGTGCCCTTTCATAAAGGCGCAAGCCCTGCTTGCTTTCACGGCTGGAGATACTGAATGTACCAGTGGCCACTCAGAGCTACAGACCACAAAAATATAACGCTACCAGTTGCTACAGGCACTGCAGAGACTGACTTCAAAAAATTCAGTGCAGTATTTTACAGCAAGTACTGTTTGCCTGGTACAATATAAGTTTTCCTTAAAGACAAAATGAATACTTCAAGAAATCCATCATCTTTGCTTTAGTTTCCTGAACTGGCAGCTTTTGACTGTGCTCTGTAACATTAATTTAAAAGAGTCTGTGAGGAGCTGCTTCACTTTAGGAAGCATTGGATCGCTCTCCTCCTCCAAACAACTTCTGAGTTTTAATCTGCAGCTAAACTCTCAGGTCACTCTCTTAACTTCAGAGATCCCTTCTAATTAATTTTTAATTTTGAAAATTCTTGTTTCTCTTCCCAGAGAAATTCACCCATTCACAAATTAGTATCACTTTTTTCTATACCTCAATAGCAATACAATGTTCAGGCACCTTGTTTGTCTTCCCTTCCTCAATCATGCTCGGAACGTGGTCGTTAGCATGGGGCGATTTGACAGATTCCATATTCTGCCCAGGGATAGCAGAATTGCAAACGCTGGTTGAAACACATAATTGTGTTCTGAGTTTTTCCACTGGTGGCTTGGCTGGTTGATTTTTTTTGCTCCTTGATCTCCAGCAGTCTGCAGCAATTCCATCAGAGTATAAAGATAAGACAATCCGAAGAGCCTGCCTTGCTAGAAATCCAAGAGACTGAATTCTTTAATATCCAGCTTTCAATCTCCTTCATTTTTTCTCCTGTTCAGCAGTACTTCTTATAAGCCCTGTTAATAATCCTGGAAAAACTGCCAGATTTTGCTGCCCATTCAAGGATGAGGCTCTCCTCTACTGAAACTCTTTTATTAAATCAAGTTTTTATTTACTACAGAAGCTAAATGAGCCTGAATGTTGTGCTTTGTAACTGCTTTCTCGTGTACACAGTTTGCTCTGAAGAAGATCAACTGACTCTTAGAGGA
This sequence comes from Apaloderma vittatum, assembly GCF_000703405.1. NCBI lineage: Eukaryota > Metazoa > Chordata > Aves > Trogoniformes > Trogonidae > Apaloderma > Apaloderma vittatum. The sequence goes on along the minus strand of NW_009735838.1, from coordinate 7,482 downwards.
AAAGCTCTAATTTCCATGCTTGCATAATGAATGTATCTTGTTAATAATGATGTAAACATAATTTGAAGTGACTACTAAAAACATCATTCGACTGTGTGCACTATGTTAGTAGCAGTGTCTTCACAGTGAGGTGGTTAAAGCCCTGTGCTCACTCCCTTCTTTCCTGTACTGAGACTGCTGAGTGATGCTGAATTTGATGTGGGTTTTATGTTATCAGTTTAGCAACTTAGCTGAGCTCCTGGAATTTTAGTAAGTTAAAAACTAAAGAGTCACTAGGAAGCACTACTTTCTGTTCTGTCACCCTGTGGTCAACAGGAACTAGAAACAAACAAAAGAAAAATGTCGTATCTGAAAAATCTCTTTATCAGTTGGACTTGAATTATAAACTTGTATGGGGTTCTAATACTGGGTGATGTGCCTGCAATGCTAACATCTACCGTGACAAAATCTGAAAGAAATTTAGCAAGTTTAATATCTGCTGGGTTTAGGGTAACCAGTTGATACAGTGCTGGGTAGACAACACATATCAAATAGGTATTGGTCTAAACTCAGGAAAGCTGATGCCTGACTTTCCCCCCACAAGGAAAACATGAGTATGGACACGTGGGACATTCTCCATCAGTCATCTGTATCAGGGATGAACTGAAAAGGTTCTCAGCCCTTTATGAAAGACACCAGTCTGATTTGATCATAGGGAATATTAAAATCTTCCTGATCAAATTTGACTCTTGAGAAGTGGGAAACCTTATTTTCCTAAATTCAGTTGCACAAAAAATACACCATGTGTCCTCCTGCACTCCTTTCCTTCCAAGTGTCTCATGCTGGATTCTGGTTATTCTTTTCTCTGTAGCAGACTATTTGGATTGCTGAAAAGTATTTTAGGTAGAACAGACCTTTTTTTTCTGAAGTGATAGTTATTACGTTGTATCTAAGTGTGATCACTGGTAATTGTCAGTTTTTCAATAGGACTCCCAGATGTGCAGGAATGAGAGTGTCCCAGGGGTGTATATGCTCACACTGTGAAAGCGTACAATTGGATTTTAATTGTGCCTACACCGTGAAAAGCACACAGAATAGTAAGTGGTTAGCTACAGAAAGTTTAAAATATATATTAACTAAGATGAAATAATATTTCTAGAAAATGCTCTGGAGACAATGGTTTCTCTCTAAAATGGTGAGTCAATTAGGTTCACACTAAGTCTTTTAAAAAAAAAAACAAACACGCAAAAATCTCTCCCTTAGAGGTATGTTCAGGGAACCAAAACATGTAATTTGTTGGCTGCACTTAAGCAGTGCAAATACCTACCCCGCTAACACTGGCAAAGGTTTTCTTAAAATGCCTGTTACCATTCTCTTTTTATCTCACTTGGATGATCACTTTATTAAAGAATTTAATCCTCGCTTTCAAAATCCTCATCTATGAGAGGACGAGGATGCTTTTAAACTAAACTGAATGTCTTCAGCAGCTGGAATAAAAAAGGTTTGCGAGTTGGGGGATCCACAGCTGCTGGGTAACTCTCCCTACCTGCAGATGACATTTATTAGAACCTTCAAACCACTCGTGCAAAAAATCTGCAGTGGTTCCTCTGTGCTTGTGGCTGACTTTCAACCAGTCCTATGAGCTTTTATTCCCGAAGTGAATCAATACAGAGTTATTTTCAAAAGGCCCTAGTTATCTGTACTCTATTTGCGTTTAGAACTTTATTTCAGCTTCTTTCCCACAGAGCCAGTATCACCAGCAGCAAGACCACATCTTTTCACATCTATACAGGGAAAAGGACAGTTTAGCACTTTAGGCAAAGATATAAAGATATCATTGGCTTAACTATTTGAATTTTTTTTTAGTCTGCCTGAAAAAAATACAAAAGAACGAAGACGGAACTCATGCTCTTTGAATTTATGTAATGTTAGCCATTTCAGAATTGACTGCACAGTTAACCCTTCAGAAGGATGGATTCTGTGAAATAACATAAGAAATAACTTGGCTTTCAAAAATGAACCCAAACTCCCTTCTTACAAACTCAAATTAGCTCAATACAGAAACAGATAATACAGCACAATGGCCAACATCTAGTGTTTTTACCAATTCTAAGCATGTGGATGTCTAGAGATTATGGAATGGCAGAAAACATTTTCATTGCCCACGTTTCAGATGTAGTTCTAATGCAACTACACTTTTTTAATGATTGTTTATGCACTTAGGCATTATTAGCATTGACAGGTACCTCAGGTGGATTTTGAAACTGATGATAATCAGATCACTTATGGACATACTTTTGATTATACAGCTGAGAACATGAGCCCGCATGCAAAAAAACTGTAAGCAAACTTTACTGATTTTCATAACGTATTCTGTGTGGATTATTCATTGCATCAGACATAACTCATGTAGTAATGTAAAGAGATGACAAAGCACAGACATTATATAAGCAAATATTGTTATTAAACTGGATGACTTTTCCTTATTATCAGAGCATTTACTTCGATTACCACATTTTTAGTGATGTAAATGAGAATTGAATTGGTACAGCATTTTCTCCTATTTTGTGAGGATAGCTCTTAATGTGTTTTCCCAATCCAAATAACATTGATTTGGGATAGTGAACACTGAAGATGAATGAAAATGAGGTTGAAGTAGGAAAAGAATTGTAGGATTCAGCATTTTATATTAACACAGAAAGTTCAGTTGAAAATTCCATTATATGCAGTTTAATAATTGTTTTAGATGAGGTGTTTTGAATGGAAGATAGAAACTACAAAGGCTTTTCATAGCCACCATTGTCTGAGCTTTCAGATTGCCACATATATCAGATTGCCACATATATATCCCAGAATACTTTCATTTAGATAAAGAGATGAATACATCTGTGGTGCTAGAGTACTGATGCACACAATCACATGCAGAAGCCACAGAAGTAAGGGAATTAAGAAGTTTTGATCTGAGGGAGATGCCTCAGATCCATCTGGCAGCTACTGCACACAGTAAGTGACGGCTACATTCTGTGAAGTGCTGGGATGACACATAATCATTTTCTATCCAGTCTGAGCAACATACACATTTATTTCTCATACATCTGTTAAAGAAAGAAAAGTGCTGCAAGATTTAAGACCAATAGAATTGGGTTCCAGATGAGCCAGCTGTATTTCAAATTGCCCAGCCCTGCATTTTAATCTGGCAACAGTTCATCTTACACTACTGCTTAAATCTATGCTGATTTTTGATGTAGGAGTAATTCTCCTAGATTTAATTGCTGACAGTACAATGCCAGAGGTTTCCTGTGTTGAGATTAAATTCTACAATATATCTTAAAGACAGAGAGAAAGGGTGGTGAAATTGTATGTGTGTTCTGGCTGTGGCACTCGAAAGCGTTTAGTACTTCTGTTGTAGATATCAGAATAGGAGGATCTACAGAGGGCTATCCACTAACCCGTTTATGCCTCCTTACACTGCAAGGGCAAACGAGCATCTCAGTTTTACAGTACATTTACTAAGAAACTAGGGGGATATATAACAAACTTCAGAACTCAGCTAATTCTTCAAATGTTTATTTTATTTGTGTATAATGCAAACAAAGCACAGATAAATGTCAGGGAAAATTAAATCTGTTAAAATTGTTGTGGTCTACTGGCTTTTCAGAGTCATAAGACTCACAATGCAAAATTAACCCTCTGAATTGTTTCATTCTGAGAGGATATTTAACTTTCTTTCATGTGTGGCAGGTACAACTTGAGTGAACTTGTAGCGTATATGTATTTTTTAATCGGCTCAGTGTTGCCAAAACCTGAGAAAATATACGGCAGCCTAAAGAGTCATGCAATAGAAATCTTCCTGCTTCATTTACCTTATCAGACATGTATCAATTATTCACCAGTCAGAAGGTGCAATATCATTTAGGGTCACTGAATCTATGGAAAATTGCAGCTGACATTTCTGGAGCAGAATGGTATGGCAAGAGCTTCCTGCTATTCATTTATCAAAGGTGAGTCACTGAGTAACCTCCCAGTTGGCATAAAGAAGGCCACTCTGGACAAAGCAGTTACTGCATTTTTGCCTCCCTGAAGAAAATGTGCCCCAAGACGTGAATACGAGGGTAACATTCAGAAATCCATAAAAAGTATCAAATGAATTCTAAAAATAGAAGAATGCCATTGCTATAGTTAAAGGCTCTATGACATTTTCTGGTATCTTAATAATAAGCCTTTCACCTCCAAAATTTTAGCTTGGATCAGCTGGAGGCTAAGACTTCTGGTAATGTGAAGTGGTTGACTCAGACTCCCTCACTTCAACACGCAATTTTATTTCCCAGGGCAAAAGCCTGCTATGATGTTCCCTGTGGTCTGAGAAAAATTCTCTCACTCTCACCAAGATGCACAAAACACAAGGCAGCTCCAAACTTGGTTGAGTGAGCTCAGCTGGCCAGTAGTGAAAATGAGTCCAAAAACTCACCTCTTAGGCTTGGGAGGCTGCGAACACCCTCCCCTCCCACACTCCGTGCTCACCAAGCAGAGCATAGGATGGTAGGTGTCAGCAAGACAAGCTAAGTGGGCGCATCCTGCTCTCACCTAGTCTGAGAACTGCTTGCACTGGTAATGGCAGAGATTTTTTTCAGATTCAATGCCAGAGAGCAGAAATTGTGCATATACTTCATATATTTTCAGTTACAGGTAGTGTTATAATAATTATAAGCAGGAGGAAATGTTTCAGCCTGTGAAAATTCAAGATTAACAATCCTGTTTTCCTCAGATTTCACCTGGGCACAGGTAGATGGCCAGACACCAGGGCCTGTGCCGGGTTTCCATCAACTGCACTGACTTGTGACTTTGTCCAGCCAAAATGTCCCTTTCTGACCAAATTAGCCTCTAACAGCTTTAAGGCTAAGTATCCCAGGGGACTGAGTCTGCTGCTGTAGGACTGAAGATGAAGGCTAAAGCAGAGTTTTGACGCACTACATCTTAAGCAAGCTAAGGGGAGCCCTAATTCTTCATCTGTTTGTTCAGGTAAGCTTACCTGCCCCTG
>NW_009735838.1:0-2434 GCF_000703405.1 Apaloderma vittatum | reverse complement strand
GAGGTACACTTTCCTGCCTCTGTGGAGCTCTGCTGAACACTACAGATAAGCTGTTCACTTGCCTGGGGGCATGAGTCGATTCCTGCAGTTTGGTATAGAGAAGTGGAGAACATTTTGGGTTCCATTCACCAGTTTCCTTTCAACGGGTACTGCGTGCCATGCCAAAGCAGTAACAGGCATGGAAGAACTATCCATGGGTCATCACGCTGGAGTCTACTGAATGGATGAGGTTTAAATGTGAGGAATGTTATGTCCATCTGGTCTAGAAGAAATGCTAACCAGTTGCTTTGAAGAATTTAATAAAATGGCTCAGGACTCACTTCTGCTGATCCTGAAGCTAGCCCAAGCAGATGTTGTAGAGCTATGTAGAAAAGCTCTGGCTGGCAGCTGGGACAAGATTTGGACAAACCAATAAAGGCTGGCTGCCCAGTATAATATGAGAAATCTGTTGCCATATGTCATAAACAACTGAAAGCTATGTATTGATATAAGCTGAAACTTTTGCTCAACTGTTGATGCAGCGGAGTGCATATTAAAATTATGGAATTAATGTGTGGCAATATTACATAGAAATACATGATTATAGTCTTCTTTCTTGGCAGCTAGGTATTTTGGATACAAAAGTATTTTGTTGGCAAGGCAGATTCAGTGTGCTGCTCCACACTTTTAAGGCCCTTTTTAAAAACGAAGATGCATCAGAACTACTTGCAGAAAAAAACCCCAAAACACTGGTAGTAATACACTGAGATACTGGGCCTACGGCATTACTGCTATGGCATATGTTTCCAGAACCATGGCCTGTAGAGTATTTTGGGTGAATTACTACAATAATATTTCAGAATTTTCCTCTTTGAGGTTTGATACCAAGATGATTTTTTTTTTTTTATCTCCTAGTGTTCTAGACCCAGCTAGTAATAACCAGCAACTCAGACAGTTTGGACTACCTCTATAGCATTTGTTCCCTGCACAGTTATTGTTCCTTGATACACAAAATTTTATTTTCTACAACTATTAATGCACTATTTAGCTCAGTGAAGCAGTATAAATGCATAAGCTGATCTCAACCATTAGAATTTGAAATCACAAGTTATTTAAGGTGGTTATGGAAATTGTGGGGGTTTTTAAAGTTGTGAGGTTTTTTAAAGCGCATACTCCCAGCAAAATCTGTTTTACTAAGTAGAGTGTGTTGCATAAAGAAGTTAAGAAGGGGAATAAAGATATAACCCTTTCCTCAAGTTTGCCCCAACCTAGTAACAAAATCACTTTCCTGTTCTAAAAGCACAGCTGGCTCCCACATAAGCTCCAGTAATGAATGGAATAGCTCTTTTGTGCCACACCTGGAAAGAACATGCTGCCACAGCAAATAGGAGGTTTTTACAGCAGGCTACTACCAGAAAGCAGCAAGAGTACAGCTGCTGTTGCTGAAGAGAAGGCAAGTCAGGAGCTAAGGGGCACCTCAGAGCCCGCAGAACATCAGCCTTACCAGTTTAGTCTTGTCCCACCACCCCTTTGAGCAAAATAAGCAAGACAGACCTGGAAACAATAGCCAGATTATAAGTCAATACCACAGTGATGAAGCCAGTATGAGATCAAGCTATAGGTCAAGGTCAGGTCCAGCAATCACCAGGCCAGGATCATAGGGCTCCATAGCCAGGCAAGTTAAAGCAGAACCAAGCAATCTGCCAGTACAGCTCAGGTAAGAAATAAGGCTTTCTGGCAGAGGTTAGAGCTCCCAGACCCATTAGAGGGCCAAGGTGAGAGTGCTTGGGGCAATCTGGGTTTATTAGGGCCCAACAGCCCTGACAAGTATCACCTGGTTGTTTGCAATAAAAGAGGAAATGCTCTCACCTGCATACTTGTATTGGTTGGAGAGCTTACTTGGCTTGTTTTTGCTTTCTAGATGTGTTGTAGTGGTGGGCAACTGCAGCGTGGCTTTTGGCTGAAAGCTGTACATAATGTGGTGGCCCAGGCTGAGGTTAGGCGGATGTTGAGCCTGTGGAACCCTAGAAGGATGGCTACAAGGTAATTTACAGGTATGTCTCTTTCTAATTCCTAGGTTTTCAGAGTAGTGGAAGCGTAGCGCTGTATGCTTGTGTTTTTGCAGCTAATAGTGTATACAACTGTCTACTTGTGATACTTCTCCCCATTATTTTGTAAATATAAGAGACTAGATGGCAGTAGTGATCGCATAGTCATTCTAACTTAGAGAACTAGGAATCTGAGGCTGTCCGTGTTTCTTTTCTCTCTCATCTCTAAAAGTGAACAAGAGCATAACCAAGGGAGGAGAAGCGAAGGCGACCAGAGGGGCTCCGGCCCGGTCCGCGGGTGCTGACCGCCCTTCCCTCGCCTCACCTGGCTCGGCGCCGCGCCGTCCCTGGAACCTCTTACTGCGGTGGGGCAGAAGGGAGAGCGGCGGAGCCCCGAGGGCAGCTCC
>NW_009735837.1:0-41875 GCF_000703405.1 Apaloderma vittatum | reverse complement strand
ATATATATAACATCATAAGGCTTTAGATCAGGTGTTTATTAATGACTGAAAGACTGCTTTTTTCTCTCCTTTAGTTTCCTGAAGTTATCTCTCTCCTATGATTTAGGCATGAATATGTGTAGCCTTTGGACTATAGGTCTGTTCTCCTACCTGACACTCCTAAATGACCCAGATTCGGTTTTCAAGCTTCATGAAAGCCACACTACAGGAGCTATCTCTGTTTCAGCAGTATGAAAACTGATCTTACATTTGAATGTAGATGAACTCTCCTATGAGAGTGGGCAAGCAAAATAAGTTTTTCTTATCAACTGGGGGGATAGGGAACGGGAAAGATAATCAAACCTAGTCATGGATATTACTCATCTTGTTCTTCCCTTCTCAAACAACCAAGACCATGTTAAGCCTTTCCACGGAACATGAAAAAAAAAATCATTCATTTCACAGGAATGCACTTAAACTGCAGCTGAGAATTAAATTCAACTGAGTTAGATATAGGAGTCCAATCATCTAGGCTCACAGAGGCCTTTATCTCAATGTAGAGAAAAGTGTCTCCCTAGGTAATTCATCTCATCTTGAGAAGTATGCATGAGATAGGTTAGGTGCCTTAGATGTTTTGGAATTGCCCTTTCCACTGCCCGTAGAAGCTTAGGGTAACCAATCTAGACACCTAATGTTACATGAAACAAACTACAACATAAACCAACAGCCTCTGGAAATCTGTAAAATTACATTCTTTGAAGAAAAATATACTTACAGAAAAAATTTAGCAAGAGATTGCATTAAAAATGTGTAATTTGCTGTTTCCTTTTCCTAACAATAAAGTTCTTGTTTTAGTTGTCTGGGAACATATGACGTTAATCAAATGGCGTATTAAGTTAGGACAGATGAGTAATTCTCAAAACATATTCAGTAAATGTCACCATTTTACCAGATGAATCATCTCTATTTTTTAAAAAATATAAATTATCAGAAATCATTACACAAAGAATTTAAAATATAATTCTTGCTTGTCATTTATGAGCATTTCAGCAAGTTTCTATGTTATTCTGAATAGAATGGATAGGTCTCATAGAATATTTCTGTTCTCTGATGAGATGAATATAAATCCTGAGATTTTATGTGTTAACATATCTGAATACAAATATCACATCTTGCTTGATTTGTATGAAATAAGTCACTGACAGAAACATGTCTGAAGACATTTGCTAAAACAGACACAGGAAATTCAAAGCATTCCTACTTTTGAATTTGCTTCAGTACGCTGAGCAGAAGCTATTTTTCCTTTCATACCTCACAGAACAGTACCAAAAGAGAAATAAGATATAGTCCAGAACAGATGTAGTATCATGAGAAGAAACAGTTTGATTTGTGCTGCAGAGTAAATACTACCTGGCACTGCTCTTTTGGTCCCCTTTTCCCTCTGTACCTTTTGAGTTCTTCGCTGCCTGCAACTCAGCTGCTGCCCAGCCAGCGGTTGCAGCATCCTTCTGGGGGACCGAAACCCTGAGTCTCTTCTTCCTGAATCAATGCTCTCACCATGGCTGTTTGACATGAGGAGAGGTTTTAACTTCTGTCTCCATCAGAAAAGCTGAAGTCTTGTCACCTCCCTGAGTCCCAGAAAAATAGCTGCAGGCATCATGAAGTGTCTAGGATAATCCTAGAGAGACACACTCCTGTTCTTACTGTTTGCTGCTGGTGAGCTCATGGTGGTCATACACAAGTGAACCAGCTTTTAGAGGTGCCTCTTTCTCAACATTAATCATATCACAATAACACGTTGCATCCCTGTGCTCTGCTAGATCCTGCTATTTGTGGGTGCTACAATGATTAACGAGTCACTTCAGCAATCTGATTTCAGCCCTGTGATTGTGTTGACAGTTTCAGACCTGGTTTTTTTTTTCAGTCCCACGATTGAATACCTTGCTTAGAAGCCACAGGATAAGAAAAACTTCAACTTAAAAAAAAGGTGAGAGGTGGACATAAGCCACCAAGACATAGGCAAGAGAGATTCAATAACAAGAATTTGAGTTCCCATCAGCAATCCTCTCTATGCTCAGCATTTTTTTCCTTTCAGTTATAGAAAGTCAAACCTTATTTGTGACAGTCAATCAACATGGATTTCAACGGAATATTTTGTATACATTGGAGGTGAAACTTTTAGTCACATAGTTTTATTTTCTTACAACTTTTTTTTGGCCAACAAATCGTAATTAATTTTAAAGCTAACTTAAATTTTGAGGTTAAAAACAATCCTTTTATGTTAATCCAAAATGTTACATAAGGAATTAAGTGGGACTGTAAATAATTTGTTTTATAAATCATGCGTTTAAATTGTGTAAGTTTTTTAAGCACAGAAATCAACTGTGCTTAAAGCTCATGAAATAACATGAGTGAAAACAAAAATTGTTCAGTATGTATAAACAAGAAAGTTTTCTGTATGAATTAATGTATTTCAGAAATATTTCACTTGTAAATTGAGCAGATAGCTGCTATAAATGGTATGTTTATGAAAAATAGTATACCTCTATTGTTCTGTCATTTTAGACTCTCTTATGAGTTGTAACTCAAAACAAGAATACAGAAACAAAAATCATGATATGCCAATGATCACTTACTAGAATTTGGATTGACCTTTGGAAAAAAAAAACCCAATCACTAAAAACTTACTCTTTGCAAACACGCCTGTTTCAACATTTTTTTTATTTTCCCCAGCCATTCAATGCATAGCCAAGTTGAAATTAGTTAATTTTCTAAGTAAGATTCATTTTTAGCTAAATGAACACCAAGATGAATAAGTTAAACTTTGCATTGTGCATAGTGACTCATCTCAAGATATAGAATACTGGTAGTTTATACCTTATTCTATCTAGGAAAACCCTTTGTCCAGCAAAAGGGAAAACCTATATTTCATTGTATTTTTTACCATTGGCTGTCAAAGAATTGTTCTAGGTCTACCTGCAAGTCACTTCACATTGTTTTCTCATACAAAATATAAGTAATATCCATAAGGAATAAATTTTATGCTAAAAGTGTACAGTAGTAAAAGATGTCATAATCCTCAGCAATGCTCTGCGCATGCTATTTCATTGGTGACAACCCTATGTGGAGCAGAGATCGTACCAAACCTCTAGAAACCAGGCAAAGGCACAGCTAAAAAGAAAGTTAGCAGGCCTGTCTGCTGTTGTACAAAACATTTGGGATAGATACAGGGAAAATCTGCCTCCCCACTGAGGCAGGCCAGCTCAACAAGGGAGGGAGAAAGCGTGATACTCTGCTGGAATCAGACATCCCTAGGGAAAACGGAGGCAGAAATAGGCACAGAAAGCCCAGCCACCTCACTGCACACATCCTGCAAAATAACTGCAATTAGTGGAGATCATGAGATGAGAGCTGGAAAATGGTTAAAAATTGGAAGGAATTGTCATTCATGCTTACTCAGCCGGTTATAGCATTACTGAAACCTTCTGCTCATCATCTTAATCAGGATCCCTCAGATTTTTTCAAGGTTACAAGCTGTCCTCCCAAACACTGCTTGCTTTCTTGGGTACTTGGCATAGCACTCCTAGCAGTCTGTCCATACTTGCGAGTCTCCTCCCTAAGTACAGTATCAAGCCATAGGTGTTCTTTTCCCCGGTTTGCCTATTAATCTATTCACATAGATCTTCCTCCAGCTTTGCATGGCATAAAATCACTAGTATTTTTTTTCCTCAACTGCAGCAAATTTCAGCCTTTTCAACCCAAGGTGCTGCTCTTGGTGCTGCTGGCCCTGATCTAAAATAGTGTGCATAGATTAATCCCAGAATGGGCCAGGAGCCTGCCTGTGAAACAGGGAAAGTAGCACAGAGCTGGGACACAGAAGAAACAAACAAGAATGCATGTTGTGGGCAAAATATTTAAACAGAAATAGCTCTTGGTAATTTAATAATGAAGATAAAGAGCTCATATGGAGTTGTTTTTGTTTTTTTTTTTGGTTTTTTTTTTTTGATAAAAGCTCAGAATCACTTTGCTGAAAAGGAGAAGGAATGCAAAGAGGTTAATTACTATTTCCCAGAACAATAACTAGAAAGGTCAGGACAATCTTTAGATCTTCTGGACTACTGTCCATGGGTCACACTGGGTTGTGTTGGAAACGGCAAAGAAAAGAGCTATACACTAATTGGTGTTTAACAGTAATTTATCCCCAGGAGCTAATTTCACCACCTTTAAACTAAGGGTAATAATAACTGCTGCTCAGTTGTGACAAATGTTAACAACATTATACTTAAGAGAGATTCATTTGGCTGGTATTACTGTGTTAAATGGTGCATGGCCATTGGTAAACAGATGTAAAATTTTCAGCCTTTCTGTTGGAAGATGAAAATGGGGAAATAAAGATGAAGATCTTTAGTCCTGTGCCCTTATTGCTGAAGTGATGTAAATGCAATATATATTTAAACTTTGCAAATTACGATACTGTTAATTGGAAAAAACAATGGGTCTGGGGAATCTACTGTATAGCAACATAAAATTGGAGACCAGACAGCACTTACAAAACCAATACAAACCTCAAAAATTTTCACTTAACATATGCACTCAATATAAGCTCTGTATCAAAAAGGAGAAAAATGAGGTCATATGTCAATTGCCTTTTGAAAATGGCAAAAATAAGTTGAGAAAACTTATGACAAAAAATTGATGACAAAAGTCCTATTTTTATCCAGTGGCACTTGTACTTATTTCTAAGAACAGTGAGAAGCCAGAAGTTTTAATTGCCTGTTTTACCACTTTTCTCTCCCCACTACTTTGGCCTGAAATGCACTACATATATCAACTATATTAGAGTTTCTTTAGTATAATGACTCTAAAAGATGTTTTTATACTTCCAGAATGAAAAAGAGGGAAAAGCTGAGAATGTGAAGTTCTCCTAGGAAAGCGGCTGCAATTTGTAAATATCCTTGTTGACAGAAGTATTATGTTAGTTCAATAAAAAAATTGCATGAGAAATACTCTGACTGTGGCATTATTTTTTTCCAAAATAGAAATATTCTCAGCAAAGAAGGAACTGCTGCATCCAGCATGTGGAGTTCAGATGCTGGAATTTATACATAGAGAGTATCGGCGTGTTTCCATGACAGGAAATGACAACAGAGTAAGCCATTTTGTGTGATATTATTAGAACAATTGAATACAAACAGGCAGTGAGAGGTGTCTTTGAGGGAAGTTTACCTGCTTTCTGATATTGCAAGAAAAGTTTCAGCACATGAAGAGGCATTCAAAGTACATTTACTTACATATGGACCAATACCAAAGTATATACACTTACATATGGACCAACAGTCTTTACTGTAAGTACATCAGTAGCCTTTGTCAAGCATGAAACTTTCAGTCCCTCTTCTTTACTTCTAAAATGAACAGAGATATGTTCAGATCATAATCCCCATTGTTCCCCACTGAGGAAACAAAAAATTTAAATGAAAAACAGGCAGCCCATTGACACCTGTGGTTTTTACAGTGTTCAGAAATAAAAATTCTTCTACGTCAAGCAGAAGCAATGAAGGTAGTATAGAAAAAGGATGATTTCTTTTTCCTATTCCATTCTTCATTGTTCCCTTAAAATATTTTCTGAGTAAAATGAAAATAAGCTGTAGGAAACAAGTCCAGATTTGTCTAAAGAAACTGCATAAGAGCAGTCATGTCTTCTGTGGAAAGTGTTGTACTGTTCTAACTGCTTTGAACAAAGAAAAGGAAGAAACACTTTTATTTGTCAATTATATTTTACTAGGAAAAAATGTTTAAGGCAGCTGAAGAGTTCATGCCCCAAAGACCTTCAAAATTAAAATGAATGTTGTGACCTTACTAAACAAATATGAAAAATGTATTCTGTGCTGTTGGCTTATGCTCTAAGTAGCTGCTCTTGAGTCTATGGACTGCACAGGATGTAATAAAGTTGTGATATGTACAGTTTACCTACTAAGAAAAGCTTTGTACTAGATTTGTACATTAAGCCTATATACATAGGATTTGTAGTGAGAAAGTGAAGCACTCACTCCCACCTTTAAAAAAAAGGTGTATTAGTGAAGTCAATAAATACCTTTTCTTTTGTGTTTATGATGGTATTTTTAGAAAACAAGACTGGCTGTACAGTTTGCTGCAAAATTTCCTTATAACCAGCTGCTCATTTGAGACCAGAGTCCTGCTGACTGGCACAAGAAGCATCTGGCCAGCTGTCAGGATTGATTTGGCTCAGTAGAAACTGGCAGAAATAACAGAATGGAGGAAGGCTGCAATTACACTAGACAGTAACCCCTCCAATTTCAATAGTTGGGAATAGAACCAAATACCCTTGACACCTGATGAAAAAAAGAGCTGATAAAATGCTTGGTTCCTGCATTAGCCAAAAAAAGATTTCATATAGTTGCACCAGGACTGCATTGTCAGCACACTACAAAAAATCTTGCAGGAGTAAAAAGTGGAAACTTGAGAAGAATTACATTGAGAAAAAAGAAAGAAAAGAAAAAAGCTACACTTCCTCCTTAATTCTTTTCACTAGCTGCTCTCTGCATAAGCCTCCACATGTTTTATTCTGTGTCTATTAATGACTCAGGTTTTCAGTGTCCTCGTAAGCCATTCTTTTGGAACTTTTTGGACTTTACTTAAAGCGCATGAATCCTCACAGGACAGAAACCCCAGACTTTAAAGAGAAATGGGCTGCACGGAATCTTTGTGCTGCCTTCAGCGAGAGCTGGCACCAGCTGCAGTCAGCTGGCACATGCTAGACTCCATGGCAGTTTGTATGTGTCACATGTGGGTTGTCAGCTCACATTGACATTATCCAGATTGCAAGGTGAGAAGATGGAGAAGGAGAAGGGAAAGAAGAGCATATCTACAATACCTCTGTCTGTCATCTTATCCAGCTTCTTCTGCCCATACTAGCAGGCTATTCTATACCCTGGTAATGAGAACACCTGTATAAATACGTAGCTATTTCATCTGTAAGACTCCAAGATGTCGAAAGGGTTTTAAAGAAAGGACAGAGCTCCTGCAGACAGCAGGGATGTAAAATACCACCAAATTATTTTTCAGAAATCTAACTCCCCAATTCAAGCTAATGTGAACTATTTCATGCTTGTCCAAGTTTCAGGCTGTTGCAGAGCCAGCAGCAGCATAATAACCTCATTGAAAGCATGTGTTAAAGTGCAAGAGACTGCAAACTTCCTCTTGTCCTGCAGGAAAGGAGTACTACTCTTTCAGTAGAAAAACTATATTTTTTTTATGAGTAATGTAATCTGGAGGATATTGAATTCCTTATAGAACAAACAGAATTTCAGAACTCCTGGAAAACTTAGATAAATAAGCAACATGCGTAAGGAATAAGTTTTTTCCCCTCTACACATACACAGAGAGTTTATATATTTAAAAAAAAAAAAAGAAAACTTTCAAACCATTCTACCATTCATGGTAGAATTATTTCCCTACTGTTATGTATGTGGATTGTCTTAATAGATGTATCTCTGTTACGTAAATAACTGCACACACCCATAAATCTCTCTGAATGTATAAATAGCACACTAGTATTTTTCTTTGCCACTGTTGAATATTGCTTTTCATTAAACAGCCTGGATTGTCTAAAACCTTTTCCTTTACACATATACATGCATCATTCTTTGACAGTCATTATGGAACAAGTGTTTAAGGAAAGAGGTGAATGGGCCTGCCTCCCCGAGGTTAAGTTAATGGCAACAGAGCGCTTTGCTGGTTCCACTGCCATTGACATAAAGACTTGGTATTTTCCATGGTTAAATATGCAAGTGCTTAGATACCACTCAAAACTTCATTACTTTTATTTATGTGTGTCAAAAACTCAAAGAAAAATTACTTCTGTCTTGTTTACTGCCATCTCTTACTAAGCGTGTTTACTTTAACTGCTAAAACGTTCATGGCAGGAAGTTATGTGGGATTTCTTTCTAGGTCAGCACATATTATAAGTTTGAATTGACTCTTCTATGTGTCATAACTCCTGGAAAATATGCATTAAATACTTCCGCAGACTGGCAATAGTCAGTATTATCTTGAACAAATGAGACCTCTAAGCTTTCTTCAAAAATAATTAGCAATACATGTTCAAATTATCTGACTGAATTTTCATTAATTCCTTCACAGAATTACAGAACTTACAAAAAAGTTAATGTTGGAGCGAGACCTCTGTGGGTCACCTGGTCCAACTCTCTAGATGGAGCAGGGCCACCTAGAGATGGTTGCCCAGGACCATGTCCAGATGGCTTTTGAAGATCTCCAAGGATGGAGATTCCAGAATGTCCCTGGGGAACTCGTGCCAGTTCTCAGTCACAGGCAAAAAGAGTTTTCTGATGTGCAGAAAGAACCTCCTGTGTTTCCATTTGTGTCAGTTGCCTCTAGTCCTGTCATTGGGAACAGCAGAAAAGAGCTTGTCTCTGTCCTTATTTGCATCTTCCCCTCAGGTTTTTATATACATTGATGACATTTCCCTGGAGACTTCTCCAGGTTAAACATTCCCAGATCCCTCAGCCTTTCCTCATATGTGATATGGTCCTGACCCTTAATCACATTTGTGGCCCCTCACTAGAGCCTCATGAGTAAGTCCATGTCTTTCTGGTACTGGGGAGCCCTGAACTGGACTGAACACCCCAGCTGTGGCCTCACAGTACTATGTAGAAGGGAATAATCACCTCCTTTGACCTGCTGACAACAATCCTCCTAATGCAGCACTAGATACCATTAGCCTTCTGTGCAAAAAGGGCACATCACTGGATCATGTTCAACTTGGTGTCCACCAGGACCCCCAGGTCCTTTTCTGCCAAGCTGCTTTCCATCTGGTTGGTCTCAGCCTGCCCTAGTGCCTGGGTTTGATCTACCCTGAGTGCAGAACTTCATGAGGTTCCTGTGGGCCCATTTTACCAGCCTGTTGAGGTCCCTCTGGCTAGCAGCATCACTCTCTGGCACAGGAGCAACTCCTTCCTGTTTAGTGCCATCAGCAAACTTGCTGAAGGTACACTCTGCCCTGTCATCCAGATTATCCTTAATATCCTCATATAGAACATGCTATGTATTTGAAAAAACAGAATTACTGCAGATGTTGCTATTGTTGCATTATTGTCTGGAAACATAAGGATCCAGTGTAATGCATAGCCCACATGAAAAGTTCAGTAGACTTTGAGTATGCAGTCATGCATAGAACAAATTCAAACATTATTAAGCAAATGTAATACATGAATTTTAAAAATCGGAATGAATCACTTAAAGATTAACAAACAAACAAACAAATAAATATGTCAGCCAAAATTACACAGTAGCCAGATGTTCTATAATCTGCTGTTAGTCTCAGGTTTTACAGAAAAAAAAAGAAAGGTGTAGAAGAGGACAGAATACTATGACCTATCTTTTCTAGAGTGGATTCTGTTAAGCTAAGAATAAAGTGTCTATTTGCACCCTCTTAATGGATTTAAACCATTGGATCAATAGTAAAGGAAAAAAACCTAAACCATTTAAGAAGGTATTGCATTAATAAAATCCCTTGCACCTGTCTCTATAAAAGAGGATAAACAGAACAGAGTTTCAGGGGGTGATTAAGAGAGCATCACGTCGCAGTGAAAGGCTTAAAATGGACAAATTAGCCTTTGCTGTACATGGAGATAAGGCAAAGGGCTGTAAGGCTGAGCTACGCATTACAAGCTTTTACAGGCAGATTAAAAGGTTTTATTTTTTTTAAAGATGTCATGGGAATATCATATGACAAAATATCTTGAGGCTGTTTATATAACTAATAAAAAAGATGGTAAACTGCTGTGCTGGATCTACCCTTAGGGCTGCTTGTTGATCTTATTTATTGCAGCCAGAATTATACTTGATTCATAGCTGTTCTTGTATTCATTCTGTAGAATATCTACTGGGACATGTGGGAAAAAATGTGAAGATTCAGTATGATTTTATTGCACTTTAATAATAAAATGTACTAGTTGTAATACTTTTATGAGCTTGTTAGTTTATAAATACGATCCTCCCTTTCTCAAGCCTCAGTGACTGAACTCCTTACGTTCGTGCCCTTCACATTCTTATTCATTCTCAGATGGCAGCTGTCTTCAGAGTTTCCCAAAGTTCTGGACCGAACAGACCCTTATACCCCCAAGCCTCACTTCTTCAGAGTGGATATCCACACAATTTCTCTCCTACATTGTAATGACTGACTAACTTTCTGTGGTTGTAACAAGCAAGTGCTGAAGATGATCTGTCTGTCTGTCTGTCACCAAAGGGTATTAGGTAAATTAATAGAGTAATTAGACAAACTACAGAGTCATAGGTCTTTACAAGTATTTAAGGATGGTCTTAAAAGAGAATCAGATAGTGCCAGTAAATGGTTGAAGGCCACAAGTGAAGTTCAGTTAAGAGGGAGTGACCTGGAGAAGTGAAGCTCAATAAATGACCAAGAGAAGAGGGTGAGTATGACATAGAAAAGAGGTGAAAAGCAAAGCGGAAGTATTGCTCTTAGCACTAAGCCGTCTGAAACAGGAAAGACCATAGCCATCTATGAACGATCCAGCAAAAATTCTTATGGGATTGGGATAGAAAATAGCCAACAAAATGCAGTGTAGATAAATATAAAGTGATGTTCATGGCAAAAAATCATCTTTCGCTCTGAGCTCTGTGTCAACCAGTATCAGTCAAAGATCTTGAAGATATAATAGAGAAAATAGTGAAGATATTAGGTGAAACTCAGTAACAATACCTACTGAGTAATTAGAAATGAAACACAAAATGAAATGGAGGATGGCCTTATAAAGCTGTATAATTCATTCTTTCGTGTAGGTCCCCAGAAAATAAAATAATATAGAAGAATGGGGCAAGGTTAAGAGAAGGCCAACAAAGAATATGAAGAGTATGAAGCAGTGTCTGTACATGAAATAAATAAGCAGTCTGGGACTCGTCTGCTTGAAAAAGAAATGATTGAGGGGGAAATGATAGAATATATAGAGAACTGATCTATTGTCCTCTGCGTCTTGACAGCAAAGGAACTAGTAGGCATCAAATGAAACTGTCAGCTGTCAGGTTCAGACCACAGTTACAAACAGACTGTACATCACCTTGACACAGACTGTTGTGGGTAATAACAACGTAAATGGGCTTGTGGGGAGACTAGGCAAATTCCTGTCAGTAAAATCTGTACAAACCATTTCTGCCTCAGGTAGTCTTGTAGACTAAAAGAAGTATTACCATATACTATTGTGTTTTTTCTCTGGACATTTACTTTTAGTTGCTGTTGGAAACAAGCTATTGTGCTAACTTAACCTTTGGGTAATCTTATTTAATGTGCTAACGTCAATTGCCCCACTGATGCCAAAATCTACAAAATCTAACAAGACAGCTACTGACAAAGAACAAAAATAGTGAACTCATTTATCAAAAGCAAGATAGTAAGAGTCATATTTTCTCTGCCTTCTAACTATCTTCATTGAAGTGTTTCATCTAAGGTTAAATTCAAATCACTTTATTCCTACAATATTGCTTTAAGAATCAAAGCGTGCATCTGATGTAGGTAATTACTATTACCTAGCCAAATTTTTCAATCAGCTACATTGTACTGTAGGAATTTGAGAGATTAGTATTGACATAGTAGCCACGGGACAAATAAATCAAACATCATCTAAATTCGGCTGCAGATGACAAGCCAGAACACCATCCTAGAAAAATGACTCGGGGGCAGGCAGTGGGCATGAGGTTCAAGCTACCCTAACACTAGAAGTGCACATATTTGCATGTGAGCTATATTTGCTAAGTTACCTTTCTAGTTACCAGAGTATCAGTTAATACCTCCATGAGGTGTAAGGGAATGATTCAACCAGGGGCAGTTTTCTTTAGGTATATAAGCAAAAGTATCTCATGCCATTTGAAGTGCCCAAAAACATTTGCTCAGAGATGACAGATATTGTGCTAGACCTACAACAGAACTGAAATCACAGCTGAAGAACTGACAGAAAGCACGAAAGCATCTCAAATATTTAAGCAACTTAGATACATTCTGAGTATTTCCCTGAAGACAAGATGATCAGTCCCTACACTCCATCAACAATATCAACTATGTTTCAATTAATTAAGAATAGCATAGCAAAACATAGCCAAGCATAGCATAAAATAGTTCCAGTTGGAAGAGACCTATAACAATCACCTAGTCTAACAGCCTGACCAACTCAGGGTTGACCAAATTAAAACATGTTGTTAAGGGCATTGTCGAAATTTCTCTTAAACATCGACAGACTTGGGGTATCGACCACCTCTCTAGTAAGCTTGTTCCAGGCTTTGGCCATCCTCTAAATAAAGAAATTCTTCCTAATGTCCAGTCTAAACCTCTCCTGGTGCGGCTTTTAAACATTCTCATGAGTCCTATCACTGGATCCCAGGGAGAAGAGATCAGCACCTCCCTCTCCACTTCCTTTCCTCAGGGAGCTGCAGAGAGCAACAAAGTTGCCCCACAGCCGCCTTCTCTCCAAACCAGACAAATCCAAAGTCCTCAGCTGCTCTTCATAGGACATTCCAGTCCTTTCACGAGCTTTGCTGCTCTCCTCTGGATGCATTTGAGTACCTCAACATCCTTCTTAAATTTGTGGGTCCAGAACTGCACACAGTGCTCCAGGTGAGGCCGCACCAACACTGAGTACAGGAGGATGATCATCTCTCTTGACCGGCTGGTCATGCTGTGTGGGATGCACCCCAGGATGGGCTTTGTCCTCTTGGCTGCCAGGGCACACAGCTAGTCCCTAAAGAGCTGCTGCCTACCGGCACTCTGAGATCCCTTTCTGCAGGGCTGCTCTCCAGCCACTCCTCACCCAATTTATGCTTTCTCCCAGCATTACTCCATCCCAGATGCAGAATATGGCATGTGGACTTGTTAGTTATCCCACTGATAATTGCCCAATGCTCCAATCTATATTCTGTAAGGCCTTTTGCCCCTCCAGAGAGTCAAAAACATCTCCTAGTTTATTATCAGAAAACTTGCAAACAGTGCATTCAACCTCTGAATCCATGTCACTGATTAATGTGTTGAACAGGACAGGCCCTAGGATTGAGGCCTGCAGAATGCTCCTGGTGAGTGCTTGCCAGCCAGATGTAAACACATTCACTGTAACCCTTTGAATTCTGCCCTTCAGCAAGTTTTTCACATAGCAGTTACAGTATTAGTAGCATGTAAATGTTTGCAAATATATGTAAAAATAGACAAAACCCTAAAAACTATAACTTTAAACCTCTACAGTGCGCTTATGGTAGAAACAAAATTACACTGTGCTAACAGAAAATGCATTTTCATATTTCAAAATTAATTGTAAATACTTTAAACATGTCTGGAAGCTATGTGTAATGAAAATGGCATTTTCTGAAAATGAAATGAGAGTTGTAGTCGTTGCTGGCAGGTCAGAATAAACCATAACACATTCAAATTTAAATAAAGACAGTTATAAAAGCTATCTCATAATTCAGTAAGCCATTTATAATGAAATATGTATCTTTTAAATAAAGAGAGGGCATTAGCAATAGTTAATATGTTAAAATTATTCTTTTTTGTAAATGAATTATAAGTTATGCGTGTTTATAAATGCATTAACTTTGCATAACTTTTCATAACTCGTTGACAGATAATCCTTTAAGACACTTTGAGAAATGTATTTCTGTTTTAAGTCTATTATCTTTTGCAAGATTTTTTATTGTTTAACATTTTAAAATGGCAGCATTACTAGGAGCCAATATCTCTTATTTTAAAAATCTTTGAAATATGAATCTTGGAACACTTTTTAAATTTTTTTATAATAAGGAAGATAATACAGTTGTTGCTTGAAAACAAATGATTTTTTTGTTATAATTTTTGTTGCATGAATCCATTTTTTGACTTCTGAAGCACACGCATAAGTATGATAAATTTTGAGATTCCGATCTCAAGATGGTACGGAATATCTCTTTCTGACTCCTTAGAAAAATACAGAATTTTTTCAATGTTCTCTGGACATAACATCTTCCCTTGTCAAACTAATAAACTTATAATATTTCTAAAGTTGCACTGAGAATCTTGAAAAAATACATAGAAATGTGGAATATGTCATATTTTTAAGGGAGCTTTGCCCAATTTCCTGTCTTTTTTATGACACATTATAATTCATGGCTTTTACACTTCTTTATTATGGATATTGTGTATTAGTAGAAGTGAAAAAGTGTTTAGTGGATTATGGTGGATCCAG
Organism: Apaloderma vittatum; assembly: GCF_000703405.1. Taxonomy (NCBI): domain Eukaryota; kingdom Metazoa; phylum Chordata; class Aves; order Trogoniformes; family Trogonidae; genus Apaloderma; species Apaloderma vittatum. The sequence continues at coordinate 27,641 of NW_009735837.1, read as the reverse complement.
AACTTCAGGAACAGGTTGCTGTACATATGCTTCAGTACTAAATTTCTATCATATGGTTGCCTGCCATGAAAGACAGTTCTTTGTTCTGACCAGGCCCTTGAAGTGTTGAGAAGTTGTTTGTGAGGCCCATTTCCAAGTGTCTACATACACAACTTTTTCCCACCAGAGCAGCTGCTTGCCTCTGACTGACAAGAGCATCTCAGAGTGAATACCAAGGAACTTACAGGAGGATAGGGACAGACAAACATTATACATTAAGGTACCAAAAGATAGCATAGCTTATGTTCATTGCATGTAAGATATACATTATCGAGTAAGTTCTTTTTTCCTGGTATTTTCCATCATCTACTTTCTGTCTAGTGTCCTTCTTATGCTTGTCTTTGAGACTGTGAGATAAAGGCCACAGTAAGGCAAAGAAGACTGAAGGAATGGAAGGGAGGTTTATACATTTTGAGAAAGGTGTTGTTGATGTTTTATAGAATAATAGTCACAGATTTATTTAAAAAGAAAAAGAAAAAAGGAATATTTCAGCCAACATGGCAGAGAAAAGGAATATCACACAAGTGTAAAATATTTTTTTTTCACAGTGCTGCTACATTCAACTCTATTCCTTATTAAACTGTCATAAACTAGACATGGTATATTACTAGGTTTATATACTTAAGTTTTTCTTCTCTTTTCTTATTTTTTAATAACAGGATTTACTCATAGACTCCCCTTTGTGTTCTGCACTTCTAGCTTCCTTTCAGAAATTACATCTCTGATGTTGTTTGCCACATATTTGGTAAATATTATGCCTTCCTGATTTCCTTCTTCCTATCCCAAAGGCCACTGAAGAACATGTAGAGGTTTCATAGCTTTCCTGCTGTCCTTTGAAAAGTGCGTAAGGACTGACATTAGTATTTATCTCCTGCAGTATACTGAATAATTAGGTAAGTAACTTTCTTTTCAACCCTCCCTCAGTAGAAGACTGAAAGTTAAATGATGGTGAAGGGATACCCACAAATTTTATTACCAGTTTCGTCAGTACAATACGTGCATAAGGACTTCTCATTTATTTTCATTATTACAGCAATTTGGGAAAATAATCCCATGCTTTTGTATCTCTTTAGACAACTTGGTCTGGCTATGCATCTCTGAGTTATGATCAATGAGGATTTTACTTACATTCCTTTTTCCAATGGGAAGATATAATATATGCCGAAAATACACATTTGTTTTAGCTAGGTCTGTAGCTACTTCAGTCCTAGAGGAAGAGGAGAATTGATTTTATTTTGTAGGATCTTAATTATTGCATAATTTCAACCTGAACTCCTATAACATCAGGCACTGTTGTGATTATATTACAACTCTTTTACGATAGCTGTGTGATGGAAGGTGTTAAAATAAATCAGATACTTCTTTTATTTCAAGTGGGTTTTTTTCCATGAAGTATTTGAAAAGTTCAGACTGACTGAAATCCTCTTTAATGTAGACCATCAAGGATTAATTGAAGTAACAGAATCAACTGACAAGAGAAGAGCAACTGATGTCATCTACCTGGACTTGTGAAAGGCCTTCGACACTGTCTCACACAACATCTTGGTCTCCAAGTTGGAAAGACATGGATTTGATAGATGGCCCAGTCAGTGGATAATTAATTGGCACCCAAAGAGTTGTGGTAAACAGCTCAGTGTCTAAATGGAGACCAGTGATGAGTGATGTAGATGGCCCAGTCAGTGGATAATTAATTGGCTGGAAGATCGCACCCAAAGAGTTGTGGTAAACAGCTCAATGTCTAAATGGAGACCAGTGATGAGTGATATCCCTCAGGGATCGGTACTGGGACCTGTACTATTAATATCTTTGTCAGTGACATGGACAGTGGCACCCTCAGAAAGTTTGCTAATGACACAAAGTATCGCGGTGTGGTTGACATGCTAGAGGGAAGAGATGCCATCCAGAGCGACCTTGACAGACTTGAGAGATGGGCCCAGGACAAATTCATGAATTTTAATAAGGTCGAGTGTAAGGTTCTGCACCTGGGTCAAAATAATCTCAAGTAGAGATAGAGGCTGGGCAATAAGTGGATTGAGATCAGTCCCGGGGAGAATGATTTGAGCATATTGGTGGACAGTAAGATCAACATGAGCCAACAGTGTGCACTTGTAGCCCAGAAAGCCAACCATATCCTGGGATGTATCAAGAGATGTGTGACCAGAAGGTTGAGGGAGGTGATTCTGCCCCTCTCCTCTGCCCTTTGTGAGACCTCGCCTGGAACACTGCATCCACCTCTGGAGCTCCCAACACAAGAAAGACATGGAGCTGTTGGAGCGAGTCCAGAGGAGGATACCAAGCTGGTCAGAGGGCTGGAGCACCTCTCCTATGAGGACAGGCTAAGAGAGTTAGGCTTGTTCAGCCTGGAAAAGAGAAGGCTCCTGGGAGACCTTATAGTAGCCTTCCAGTGCTGAAGGAGGGCTACAAGAAGGAGGTACTTTTTACAAGGGCCTGTGACGATAGGACGAGGGGCAATGGGTGGAAGCTGGAAGACCATAGTTTTAGACTAGATATAAGGAAGAAATTCTTTACCCTGAGGGTGGTGAGGCACAGGAACAGGTTGTCCAGGGAAATTGTGGATGCTCCATCCCTGGAAGTGTTCAAGGCCAAGCTGGATGGAGCCCTGAGCAATCTGATCTAGTGGACGATGTCCCTGCCACGTCAGGGGAGTTTGGAACTAGATGATCTTTGAAGTACCTTCCAACTCAAATCATTCTATGATTCTATGATATGGAGGATGTTCATCCCTAAGATCAATATGTACCATGAATTAGAATTAGAGTATAAAAGTAGAAGCTAAGGAAACAGTGAAGTGTGGAACTCATCTCACTCACCCTCAAGATCTATATTATAGATATATGTCCTTGACATCTATATATGAATTAATTGTTTTGACTCTATCTATATTCGGTTAAAGAAACAGTTCACACCATGCTAAGATAATAAAATCTCTTCACTTCTCAGTCCTGATGATAGGAATCCCATCCAACTAGTCTCATTAAAAATGTTAGTAGTTTAAAAGGAAGACAGGTGGATGTAGATAATAAGTAAGTAAAATAGCAAACAAAATAAGAAAATAGTCTAAATCACTCCCAGAACCATTCTTTACATGTTTTGCCTGAGCATGTGTGGGAACATGTGAGCTGACATGGGCTAAATCTGTTGGGAAGCAGATATGCAATTAATTGCATGGACAAACACTGGACAGTATTTGAGCCTGTTCACTGGCCCTAATTTGTACATTTACACAGATGTAATTAAAGATTCCTCCAGAACAGAGATAGAGACAATAGACATACAGACACACGGTTTGTTTTCACAATATGTTATGGAAAATGAGAGATTAAAATTTCTCCATACATTTTCTACTATGGGTTAATTCTTCCTGATTACCTGAGGTACAGATCAGTGTGAACATAGACTAACATGAGGGAAAAACACAACTGCAACACACAGAGAGATTCAGTCTGGTCCTGTCTACCACCTCCCAGATAGATTTACAAGGGATAAAAACCTGGAGAAATGTTATGTTGTTTCCCCGCACAGTGAAGAAAACTGTATAGCACTACACATCCTGGATCAAGTATGTATTAGAGAGAAAAAAACAGAAGTTTTCATTTCATGATACATATATATTGGTTGCTTCTTTTTGGTAGTTAGACTCCCTTGTTAATTAAGTGGCCTTTCCTTTTAGGAATGGACTCAGGCTAAGTCATACAGATATTTGAATAATATGGCCTTATTCTTTTGGATACTTCTGATACAGAGATATTTCATTCTATTTCACTGACCTTATTTTGCAACTTTCTTTACTTATGCCCTCTCATTAAAAAGAAACCTGAACTGTATTTGGAAAATGTTAATGACTAAATTATATTCCTATTTGCTCAATTCTGGAAAGTAGATAAGGAAGAAAGAGTGCTAGAGATAATTACCAAATTTCAATATTTATAGAAACCAGGCACTTGTGTAGATAATAAGACAATTCTCAATGTGCTTTGATGAAGATGAAGTGGCAGTTTTCTGTAAATATTGGAATAAGGCAATTATCACTTGAACTATTCATTATTTATCTGATTTCAAATCACAATGAATGCAGTCAATTGCTATTTTTTTCATAGGAATGTGAAACTAAAAAATAAGTGTTATATTAACCTTATATAGTTTCTTTTTGGAAGTAGCTTGAAAAGCATTTTACAAAACATAACGAGAGAGAATCTCTACATATAGAAGAAAGGACAAAATTGTCAATTTATTCTTGAAGTTAAGTTCCTATAAAATGAACTGTTTAATCTGTTATCTTGCAAAGGTTGACATCCAAAGACAAATCTATTTGCCATTTATGTGCACATGTCTGGGTAAAAAAGACCAGAGGACATGTCCTGAGTCATTGAGTTCTGCACTTTACATATCTGTGCAATTAGTGAATCTGAAAAGTACCTAGACTCTTTTTAAAACCAACTGCCTTTGCTATCTCTGTTAATTTGACTAGAAGACTATTTTAGAACCTACATGTTCAGAAAGAAATTTTCTAGTTTACCCTTAATTCATGAGAAGTTGATAAATATTTATTCTTATGTAAATATTTCTGAACACATATGTAGACATCCGCAAATAAAATTCTTATTTTGTACTGATAGGATGACATATTTGCTCTATTCTTTATATGGTTTTAAACACAAAAATCCTTAAATACAGTATACTTTACAGAGATACTGAGACAGTCCAGCACTCTAAATGTATTTACTTTCAGAATTTCTGATAATACATCCAGTGACACACAAAACTGCTTGCAAAAGAAATCTGATAATAATTTGGAAATATAAGGACAAGAAACATGGAAATGCAAATTGGCACACACAAAAATTTCACTTGTAGTAAACTGATGTCAACCAAATATTAAGCTTTGTGTACTGCTCTCTGAATTATATTCTATTTATTTAAGGCAATGTAGAGTGCATATATCTTCAGGTCTAGATCCAACAATATATTTTGTCCACAGATTGGAAGAAAATAAATGTCATCTACTGTCTTCCAGAGAGGCAAGAAGGTGAATTCAGGGAACTACAAGCTGGTTAGCCTCACTGATGCTGGGAAAGATGATGTAGTATCTAATCTTGAAAATCATTTTCAGGCACATTAAGAACAGGAAAATCATCAGGAATGAATAGTCAGCATGGATTCACAAAGTGGAAGTCATGCTTGACCAACTTAATAAACATGTACAATGAAGTGATTGGCCTGGTATGTAAGGGGAGAGCAGTGTGTATTGTCCACCAGGACTACAGTTAGACCTTTGACACTGTGTCCCATAAGTTCCTCATAAACAAACACTGTTTCTGTATGGGCTGGATGAGCAGACTATGAGACTGATTGAAAACTATCTTAACGGCTGGGCCCAGATGGGGCAAGGTCCAGTTGAACACCAGTTAGTAGTGGTGTAAATGCTGGATCCAGTCTTGTTTAATATCTTCTTGAATGATCTGGCTGATGGGGCAGAGAGCACAGGAAGTCTGCTGATGGCAAATCAGAAAGAGTGGCTGGTATACCAGAGGGTTGAGTGGCCAGACAGAGGGACTTTGACAGGCTGAAGAAATATGCTGACAGGAACATCATACAGTTCAACAAGAAGTGCAAAGTCCTGTAGCTGGGGAGGAACAACCAGATGACCTCCAGAGGTCCTTTGCAACCTCAAGCATTCTGTGATTCTGTTTCTGTAATTTTTAAGCAGGCAAGTGGAACAGTCTGCTGTGATACCGGATACAATGACAAAAGAAAAGATGTTCTAATTTCCTTCACCCTGATTCTGATTTCATCCAACACATTTGCCCAAAACTGGCAGACATCACATAGGTCTTATGCCAGGGCCACACTCTGCTGACACTGCAGCTAAAGACCTGTCCCACAGACTCTAAAACCATGAATGTATTTAAAACAACTTCATCTAAATCAGACAGATGTCATTTGCCATACACATCTGTGACTGGAGAGAAGTCAAATGCCTGTATGCCTCAGGCTACAGTAAGGAGAAAAAGAAAGAAAGAAAAAAAAAATGAAAGCAAGAAAAAATTCAAGAACATTACCACTACTTCAGCATTCAAAAGACTGAGAGCTACAAGCTAATTATCCTAAGCAATATAATTTTATTTTATTTAGGCTATAATTATCAGATTTTTATTATATATCAAAAAGTAAAAATAATTAGTTAAGCAATTTGTGAGATGGTGTACAAAATTACATCTACAAAACAGTTTCCACTTTGTTTCTCCAGTACTACACACTACCATTTTTCTAAGAACATGTGACTTCTTCACATTTTTTCCACTCACACCTTGTAAGTGTGTGTGCCATCACTCATAGGCACTCATATTTTTTGGTGTGCATGAGGGGGGAAAAAAAGCATAAATATATGTGTATATATGGGTGTGGGTGTCATAGCAAAGCTGTAAGGATGTGTATCCCAAATTCAGAAACAACATGTAAGGAGAATGACTCAGTACAGCTGAAAACGTGAGTGTACTCATGTACTAGCCAACAGCCTATCACTTCTAACTCTGCAATGCTACCAACAGGAAGTAGTTTCTACTCCTGTTTAAATGGTTAAAATCCTGGTTCCACACAGTCTGCCTGCAGCTGGGATTTGTGCCATTTCCTACCAACTTCAGACAAGGATCATAGCTGTTCATAGTATATTTGTTGCTCTACAGTTTGTTCCAGTGTGGGTATTATTAAAGCACACAAAAAGCATACCACATGTCCACTATAATCAGAATCATTATTTTAACAGCATGTTAGTTTTAAGTATAGTATGACAAATAAATGCTTTTGAATAGGTATAAATAACTGCATTATAGCAGATAGGTAGTTCTGTGATTTGCTCTTACCCATGCTTCTTTCATTGTTATTGAAATAAAATTTGATTTCACAATACCTCTACAATTATTTCAAGCTGTAAAGGTGCCTACCTGCTTTTCTAACTCAGAAAATGTAAGGCTTAAGAACCTGTAGAATAGTACCATACTCTGACCTGGGGGTTTGCATAACACTGAGCAAAAAGGATTATATTTTTTTTTGAGAGTGTACTCAAGATACATATCGTTTAGATGGATCTAAGCTGCTGGATTTGCATCATTGTCGTTTACCAGATGTGTATTTGACCTTTTGGGTTTGTATATATGCATATGCTACATTTAAAAACATGATTTTTCTAAGCATGTACCAGAGGCAAGAGTAACAAGTAGTATTTCTCTCGGCTCACTCATAGGTACCAGAAAAATTTTCTGGCTCAGTTCCAACATTCCTACATTACAAAATTTAGATACCATCATACATATTCAGTTAGGAAGTGAAGGAGTCCATCTCTTTCCTCTGTTTCTAGATGAGGAACCTAGCAGCATGAGGTAGGTTCAATGTACACTATTTGATAGAGCTGAGTGAGCATGCAGTCTTGCTACAGGCAGACTTCAGAAGAGATATGAATATGTTCTGGAAATTAAATTGCTTTAAATGAGTGTTTTTTTCTCTGTAGTAACATCCATCTCTGAAAACTAAAGCATAAATTGCTATAGATAATGAAATTTAGATCAAATTTTCTGTATCTAATTTATTGCAACAGAACTGTTGTAGGTATTATATTCTGTATTTTTAAGATTAAAAAATATACCTGTTGATTCATCAAGGTTAATTTTTAATTATAAGTTTCTTTTTTGAGAATAAATATATGATAAGAAATCAGAAATTTTCTCATAGCTTACTTCACTGAAGACATGTGAAGTTGAATAGCTTGTACCTTAGCTTGGTATTTTTTCTAATGGCTCAGGAATCAACAGGCATGCATATATCTTTACTGAGAATTAAAAACTTTTTGAATCAGGTGATCTATTCTTCATGTCCTTCTCTTTAGCTTATGTATGCTGCGACAGTCAGAGGTCACCCCTACCTATTTATCTATTCAGATCATGTTGTCTAAATAGGGAGTATAATACTTACAAAAGGGAGTATATTTTCTAAAATAGTTATACATATTTTCCAGGGCTGTTGCAGCAAAACTTCAAGCTAACTTTTAAAACTGGTTAATAAAATCAAAAATTAATTTGTTTATTCTTACAGGTAATGAGCCATAGTTACTGACCAAAAAAAATGTAGTTGTTGAGAAAGCTGGTGGAGGAAACAGTATAAAAAGAATAAACTAAATAAGTTAAGGCAAAAATGAATGGTATAAAGAATTCAAGGAGAAAAAATACTTCTGCTGTTAATATTATAAAATGAAAAAATAAAAAATAAAGTCTGTGTGACTTGACAGCTCTCATTTTCCTAGAAGGCCAAAAGCAGCCAAAATCTGTTTTGGACTGTTACATACATGGCCAAAAATTTGCAACCAAACCATTTCCCTTGGAAAATGGAAAAGGATCAATAGAGATGTGCAGCTCATTTTGTGAGCTGATGCCTGCTGTAGTCTGTTTGGCACCTCTTGTAAAATTCTAAGCGTCAATAAAATGAATGCAAGAGTGGGTTCAGTTGCCTAAGAATAAGCTTTAAGTGTCATTTTAAATGTCCTGGAGTGTCCACATGGCTTCCAGCTGTGTCTCTGGAAGGACATAAAAGGAAAGTTCATAGTCATCACAGGAGAACATTAAAATTAAAATTGTTTATTTTCAAGCTTATATAGCATTATTCAATGCTTAAAAAAGAAAATCAATACAAGGAGTTTCTCAAATACACACAGACATCGATAATTTTTAAATAGTATGGAGTGTATTCTATTTCTGTATGTTTTATTTGGATTTCCATAAAATGTTGGAATTATCATGTTGAAACTCAAGACCATGCCTAGCAACTTTGGCCATCTCCTACTCAGAATTATCTCAGGCATTATAGTTGTAGCGACTTCATAGACATCAGTTTTGAAACATGGCATAAAATATTAACTATTTCCTTGAACTTTAACCTGCTAGTTGTGACAGCTGAATTAGCCAGAACTGTAAATATAACACTGTTTCCCTCATGGTACAACAGAGAATATTATAAAACCTACCTATCTCATCTGATTGTTACTGCAAAGTTAAAATAATTTAAGTTTGTTACTATCATAACATTGTTTTTTACATTATTGTTCATATATGTCTGGAGGTCACTTCAGAGAGGTGGAAAAATTTATGCAAATTCTGTTCCTTCCAGTCAGCGGAGAAAGACAGACACTTCTGGAGATTCAGAGTAGAAATCTGTTGTAAATTTCTGAACTCTTTCTTCTTTAATCAAAGGAGGAGCCTGAGTAATTAGCTGCATCAGACTAGCCCTAGAGCCTTTAGCCATGTCTGTACTAATACACAGAAGAGGAAGGAGGACTCCCCAAGCAGGGGTTGCTCATATTGACTCTCTGTCAAAGTTCCTGACCTAGTCTTGGTCCTTCTAGTCACCATGCTTCTGGCCAACACTCAGGCACAGTTCAGGGAAAACTGCTTGGAAGAAGTTACTATCTGTAGGCAGTTTTGGTCAAATCTCATACCCTATCACCCTTGCTGGTTCTACAACACTATTATAGAAGGCTTTGCACCTTCAGCTGTTCCAGCATGTCTCATGCCATATCCAGGACATCCTGCACATGCCTATCTTGTTTCATGCTGTGAAAAATCTCATTGTGATGAGCTACAAGACAGTCTTCATACTACCTTAGAAACAACAATGCGTGTAAAAGATAACCATAATTTTTCATGGTCAGAGGAGGTCCAGTCCTAGATGCTATGGTGAGAGAACATGGCAAGTCAGTTTTCCTCCGATTGTAAGACCAGAAAAAAACTCATGAGCCTTATCTCTTAGCAGTATGCTCAAATGCTGTTGATTCTCTCCTTTACCTTCCAGTCTACTGTATTCCTGACAAAGCAGCACCATTTATATCATGCTTGTGTCCATCCTGTTTATAATGCAAATTAAAACACTTGTGCTGCACTGATTTCAGATCCTGTAAAGGTGCAATTCTTCCTAAATAAATCAGCTGAAGCCAAAAACTTCTGAAGATTTGATTTGGTAGCCAAACTATTTCAGATAGAAACATATTCATAATATCTCATGTTTATTTTTGAGAAAACATGTACAGTTATCCATTAAAAATCAGTAACAGAAATAGAATAGCTTATCAAGATAATTTTTAAAAGCTTAGGAAAAAAACACTTCCTCCTTCATTCTTTTCATGACATCTCTTTTCCTGTTAGTATTTTGTTTCTGTATAATATAGAACATTTCTTGAACTTGCATATATTTACTGTCACAATGGATCTATTAAGAGACCTAGCGCCACCCTTCTTTATTGGGTTTTTATGAAAGAATAATAGCACACTAGAAAAAGACACATCTTGCACCCTATAATTCTTCCAACAGCCACTTGATTTCCCTAATTTCCTCTGAAATCTTCTCTTCACAGCTTGAGCATATCATTATTGGTAATCCTGTTAAACTGAGTGTACCTCATGCATGACAAGCTCTTCAGTGTTCCCTTCCATCTCGGATTTCTTAATCTGGATTTCCCTGAAATTTAGATTCAGTTTGTAGTTTAAGAGAATGTTACATCTTTAATATCCTTCACCTAATAGCAAACATTACTTTTCTCCTTGATTTTTTTTCAAAAAACCGGTCTGATCAACAAAATAATATTATTTTTTTTTAATGCATGATAAATTGTGTTTACTAAATTTCAAAGATAGGATTTTAAGTGCTTTAAGCATGGACAGGCACTTTTAACAGTCCAAAATCTTATTTGCAACAAGTTCCTAATAGAGTAAAATTATGTTTATCCTTATTGGAGATAAAAGTAAAGATGGGATGAAGAAATGTGCTAGCCATTTTTCTTTGTTGATCAAAAATCAGATGAGATATATATACTTTCTTCTCTGGAATAGTGGTGCTTTTGAAGTATTGGAGTTGCCGCTAACGTTCCTTTATCATCACAATGGCGCAGTATTACAAAACCTTACTGTTAGCAGAGATCCAACTGCTCATTTGCTTCGCAAGCCTTTCTGATAAGAAAATGGTTCTGCAGAATAAGTAACAACAGGAACTGTACTTTTACTATTTGTGAAGTACCATTGCCTTGCCAAAACAGACTGCACATCAAAGCTTGATGAAAAGCACCATACATAGTTTATTGTTCGGAAGATACAAAAATAAAATACAAAGCTAGGGCTTCTACAACGGTATTTCAAATAAACTAATGTGACAGCCATATATTTGTCAAGGACTGAATAAGCTTTTCATAAACCAAACTATTTCTCTGTTCCTGAAGTCAGTAATTGATCACTAACTTAACTGCTTTATTGCTGACCAAACTGTCACACTGGTTGTATCCAGAGTAAAGGAAAAAAGAATTCATATTTATGGATCTGTTCCATCTTGTTATTTTCTTTAATAAGCAGTGGTCTTAATGGTTGCCTAATCAAAAATTCTAGTCATACTCTTTTAATTGGTTTTTGACCTACATACTATTATGGGCCTGATTAACGATTCCCTAATCAAAGTTGCAAAACATTCTTCTTTGTGTTCAGTAATTTAGAAATCCATGTGGGAGGTGTATTGTTGCTCTTAGCCTCAATGTGAATTTAGTTCATTCTATGCTTGTAGTCTTGAGACTCACTTGAGCCAAAATAATTTCAAATTAAAAAAGCCCTGATACATCCAAGAACGCAATGAATCTGTAAACTGTATTTCTTTTTCATTGTGAAAGACACCTACAAATTCAATTGCCAAATATTTTGCTAATTAGTAAAATAATGTATTTATTCTACCAGAGGCTCCTAGAACTAAGTCTCAGCATGATTACTTTGAACCTTGGTGCCAGAGTGCTTTTGGGCCATCAAGTTGGAGCAGGCAGGTTCAGGAAGAGAATTCCTATTCATGAACGAGTCACAGAAGCTAACATATAACTCCCTCTGCCATCCTCCTTCCCTAGAGCCAGGAAAACAGGAGCAAGACATGGAAATATGTCCTGGTCACAAATACTGAATCATTGTGATTAAATATTTTTAAGGCCAAAGGTCTGCCTGAGCCCCACTGGCCTGTAAATCACATTGCTTCTGTAGCCTCTGGGAAACAAGAGTGTGATGTGTGCCGCTTAAAGGCCACTCGGTCTTTACTCAGAGAAACAACTGCACTTTTAGAGAGGCTATATCTTACAGCAGAGGTGAAGAGCAATCCTTAAAAGCAAATCATTGGTTTTACAGGCCCCAGTGACTTCTGTCCTGTTGTCTATTTCCTGGGCATCCTAAAGCTCTTCCTAAATTAGGCACCCTACTGTGGCAATAAACTCTTGGTTTCTCTCCACCCTTTTTCCTTTGCTTTTAATCCACACAGAAAATTGATGACTTGATTTCAGAAGTGTTTTATATTTGGGGAATTTTTCCAGAATACAACTTTGTTGTGTTGTAGTTTATGCCCTGTTTAGTATAACCAAAGACAACTGCTATATATCTTATCACTGTCCTCTTAAGCACTTACACTGATTCATTCAAGCAGTTGGACAAGGACTTTCTCAACTTACTGGGAAAAAAACCCACAGTGTTGTAGCCCAAACTTCCCCTAAATACATAGCCAAATAAAGAATTTGGAGGAAAATGGACAAAGCTCTCCTCAACTGATGTATACACAAAGCTAAAGCCTAGGTATTTCAACTAATTTACTAGTGACCTTAGTTAGTTGCTTGGTGAGTTAAAATAGTACTCAAATCTTAGAATTACTTAATGAACATCCTAAGACTGAAGATTAGGGAACAATCTCACTTACTGATAAACCTGCAGTATATTCCTCACAATCAGGGAATTTTATGTATTAGAACAGACTTTTTAAAGAATAGAAAGTCTGCCTTTTGCACATATTCAGCCTGATGCTTCATGTTTTGCAAGACAGTTTCTCCCCAGCAAATTATGTTGAAATCTATTATAGACATTCAGCTTCTTAATTATCCACAAATAAACTAATTAATACAATCCTGTAGGTAATTCGTTTTGCAAGAATCAAACTATTTTCAGCACCAAGAAGACATGAAAGTATTTTTAAAATATGTGCCTCCTGAACAGTGTGTGAGCAGCAACACAGTGTCATCGAAGGTCTTTTAAATGGTTGCTAGTGCAGAACATGAAAGCTGGAGAATTTTTGTGTCCTACATTGTTTTATAATCTTAATTTTCTGCAGAGTTTTAAAATGTAATGAATTTCTTCTTGTTGTGTACTTTTGAATACAACTGTACACATCTACTGTTACGAATATGCATTTGGTCCTCAGTGTTATTTCCCTATGCTGTGACAAAAGTAAACTTTATCACATTTTTAACAAAACTAAAATTCACATGTAGCATGGCTGTAGGGATTCTAATGTTATTTATAGAATCAACAGGGATACCAAATATGTATGATATTAAATTCATAGTAAGTCTTAAACTCAGCAGAAAGATTGCATTAATAAAATTTAGACCCTATCAGATACACATTATCAATACAAAGGTCATCAGGATGCTGTTTGAATGTTTATATTAAAATCCCCAAACTGCACGCCAAAGATAGAAACTGTTAGAGAAAAGAAGTGAAAAACCCAGCACGAAATGCACTTTTATGTCAAGGTTATAAAAACTACTCATTTAAATACAATATTCCTTATGTATCTGCAACAAATTATATGCCATATAATTTAATCTAAAACACACATTATAATTTCTAAAGCTAATGAATGATCTGGAAAAAAGACTTCAGAGTACACACATAAAAATTTTCCAAGAAATCACTAGGGGTCTTAAACTACAGAAGAAAGTGAACTGTAATTGCTTAAAATCTTTATCTAAATGTTTAGTCAAGACAAATGTTGAAGACTACTAGCTCAAAGGACATTTCTGCCTATTGGGTTTAAAGGCAGTTTTAGCCGGCAACAGTGCAGGGCATTCACTTTGAAATGGCAACTGTAATAATATGTTCTATTCAATTACGTACTGAGAAAACACTTACTGCAGTATGTGTCAAGTTCCAGTTAAAGTTTGCACACAGATGCTATTGAGCTCTTCACAGTACAATCTCTTCTGAAAGAAAGTTTCAAAATTTTCATACTATATGAAGATGATATGGAATTAAAAATATTCATTGAAGAGAAAGATGAGCATCTGCATTAAAACCATAGATTGTGATTTTATGAGATTAAATATGGAATATTTTTTGAAGAAAAAAGCAAATTAAAAAAAAACCACAAAACCAAATTGAAAACAAGAGAACAAAGTACTTACTTTCTTATGATTATGATAAAATAACCACCTGCTCCTTATTTATTGTTCCATGAAAACTTAACTGACAAAGCATTGAGCCTTTTGAAGGGAGAGTGATTGCTGCTCAGAATTAATACACCAAGTAGAGAATATATATCTTCATATTACAGTACATTCTTTATTCTTTCTCATTACAGGTGGCATCTGGGAGAATGACCTTCCTCAACCTGCTAGCCAAATTACTTTTGATGCAGCCCAGGCTGCAACTGGTCTTCTGAGTTGTGAGCACACATTGCTGTGTCATGCCTAGTTTTTCATCTACCAATACTCCCAAATCCTTCTCTGCAGAGATGCTCTTAATCCACTCAGCCTGTGTTTATGCTAAGGATTGCCCTGACCCCTGTGCAGGATGTTGCACTTGGCCTTTTAAACCTCTTGGGATTTGCACTAGCCCATTTCTCTAGCCTATCAAGGTCCCTCTGGATAGTATCCTTGCCCTGCAGTGTGTCGACTGCACCACACAGCTTGGTGTCGGTAAACTTGCTGAGGGTGTACCTGGTTCCTCTGTCCATGTCCCCAAAACAAAGATGTTAAATAATGCTAGTACCAGTACAGACCCCTGAAGAACACCACTTGTCACTGCTTTGCATCATATATTACAATATGTATGTCAGAATTTGTATACTTGCATCAAGACATCTTCTGAAATGAAGAAAAAAAAAATTCATAACTGCTGAGATTTACATTAAATATGAGGCCTATTATTCTGATGAAACTTTTACTTTCCTTCATGTTTTTTTTTCCATGGAGAGAAAATAGTCTTTACTCTTTATTTTCTGCTAATCTACAGGCATTCAAAATCTGTTCTGATGATTTTGTCTTCTTTAAAAAAAAATAAATGAAACTTATTCCAAATGGGGGAAATTTAGGCTTAAGGATAAAAATGTTCGTGTAATATTTATCTTAAAACTTGGGTGACTGATTTCTGGAAACCAGTATTTGAAAAGAGAAAAAATTGAAACATATGAGAGCTAGTGCACGGGGATGTGTGGATTTTTAAGTTTTTTGCCGTTGTTTTGTTTTTAGCATCAATAACTGGACTTCCATCTCACAAAAACTGCAGGAAACAAAATATTTACTGCCTAGTCCAGCTATACCACTTTTACCCTGGTGCTGTAATTCCCATTGATTTAGCAAGTAATGCTGTCAAATTTCACATAACTACAGAAATGATGAATAGAAAATCTTCTAGCTTTCACGAAGATTAAATCATAACTCTGCCTGGACTGTTCTTTAGTTCCAGCTGTTTCACACTAATGGTTACATTTTATTAACTCCCAATAGTCCACATGGGATACCTCATACCACTGGGATGAAATTGAACATGGAGTCTATTTGCAGAAATGTTTTCTGCTTGGGATTGGTAGGTACTGCATTTTTCACAAATTGTACAGAGGCCACACTGAAAAGTTTTTTTCAATAGTTAAATTATTTTCCCATACACATTTGCATATCTTGAACTTTAGCAAGAAGATATCATAGAACACAGAATCATAGAACCATAGGACTGTTTCATTTGGAAGAGACCTTCAAGATCATCGAGTCCAGCCTTTATCCCAATCCTATCAACACCAATAAACCATGTCCCTCAGAATCTTCTGCCTTTGATCTCAATCTTGTGTGCTTGAAAGCAGCTGGAATGTTTGGCTCCCCTCTGGTGCTGAGCCTGGGACTTCCCCAGTACCTGACAGCTCTGCAGCATCCACAGGGATTGCTGTTTTAGAGGGGATTTGGGTTTGATATAATTTTTGAATATATTTATATCTATTTTTAATGTTTTCATTATTCCTTTATCATCACTATTACCATTTTATTAATTGTGGTTTGATTTTCTTTTCCAATCTGTAAGTGTCTCTGCCTTATTCCCTTTTTCCTTTAGTGGCTGGCCCAGCCCTAAGCTTCAACAGAATCACAGCCACAGAAAAGGGCATTGTAGAAAACAGTGGCACTTGTGAGGTGAGAGAAGCAGGTGGAGGAGGCCTTTGTCTTGCCCATACTGGGTGCACAATGTGTTTAAGCAAGAAAACAAAACAAAATAAAACAAAACAAAATGCGAACCAACAAAAACCATAACAGTCCTAGACCAACAGTCAAAAGGTATGTTTATACTTTGAAAAGAAGCATACTGGACTGAGTATAATAGCAAAATGGGAACATTTCCTACTGAAGAATCACAGTTTATGTCATAAAGGGATATCAGAGAAAAAAAAAATTGAGATTTAAATGCTCAATTTAACTAATTTTATATAAATTTTAGAGCAGGTTGAACAGCTATGGAAAAGCCATTTATACTAAGGGTTTTTAGGTGTATAGTAAAGACCTTCTTCCTACCTAAGCTCAATTCCTTGCTACTAAAAGCAAATGTATTAGAAAATACTTGTTCAAAACTGATAAATATCCTTTTTATCATTGCTAAGTATTAGTTCTGGGAGAAAATGTCTATTTTCAAGTCTAATATACATCAGTTAATATCAACATACTCTTTTAAATTTTGAAGATACATTTGAGTCAATGGGAAAGTTATATTTTCTTACAAACTTATAAACTTATCTCTTTTTTCATTGCAAGTGTATACAAATATCTTGAGACAAAGATGTGAGTCTTCCATGCTAGATGTGCTATGCAGGTAAGTGGGTGAGGGTCCAAAGTAATTTTCTTGCCTAATTACAAGTTGATGATAAGAAGTACCTTTCAAATGCTGTGGAACTAGTGAAGAAGCATGAGTGATAAAGGTTAATTCTTTAAACATTAAGAGCAAAGCTGTTCAATTTCACATTTTATCAACATTTGATCATAAAGTGCATTAACAGCTGGAGTATTAAAGAACTGGGAATGTCTCTCACTGTGATGTGCAATGGTACCTTCAATAATTCCACTACAAAAAGAGCTTTGAATGTCAAAAAGCTTTACATTCAGTGAGTATTTAATGGACAGATTTATTTACAGCAAATCTTTCTATTTACTGAGAGAACTGTTAAGGATTTGTGGTCAGAAGACAGAGGAGGAACACAACTCATGGAAAGACTTGCATATATTTGCTACAGAAAAAGAGAACAGTAAAAAGGTCTTCACAATTTTTCATAAAGAAACAATTTATTTTTTCCGCTTCTGCTTAGTGTCATATTCAGATCACACAGTAGAACGAAATGGTGTAGCAGTCAGCATATATTTAGCATATTTTGTCATAGCAACTTCTTGGTGTAGCAGAGGTAAATAAAATATGATCAACCACCTGTTCTAAACACCAGAAATTTTTTTGATGAGTTCAAGGAAATGGATAGGCGAACTATGAAAGCAACCTGCTGATCCTTATGTGCAAGCATGTCCTGGATTGTCCAGGAGTGAGAGTGCCAACAACAGTGACAGCAAATTGGGAAAAGAGAGTGCAATTTGATCAGATTAATCATCAGTGAGATATTCTCTACTTAACCCTATAAAACACTTAAAAACACTCAAGGGTGCCTGAGAAAGAGATTCTAGAGAGTATATAGAAAAACGCAGAGCCTGTGAGACTCTTATAGTAACTCATGACCCTGCATCAGAATTTGGAACCATCTCTCCAACACCCCAGCAGACCCTGTGGCCCTGCCCTAGAAATGGACATTGCATGGCTGGGACTGCTGCACTAACCTGCCTGATTTCTTTCCCAACTGCATCATCTCTCCCATGCAACATGGACATGATCTAATTCACAAAATTATATGTTTGTGATTAAAGCATTTTGGTATCCAAGTCCATTTAGCATCCACACTGTGATTTGGTCTTAAACCACAAAAATCCAGGTTTCTGTTGTTTTCATTTTTTTACACTAGCGAGAAAATTAGAAACGAGTTTTTATAAGTAATATTTCAAGATGTTTTGGACCCTTGCTACATTATGTAACACATTCAATAAGTTCCACAGAGCCTCTGCTCTTACGACATCTTTTAGAGGATGAAGAAGAGAGACTGACCAAGGCCACATCATGCAGAACTACATGCTCACTAGAACAACTCCTCTGGGTAGTTGCAGTTTCTGCACCTCATCTATGCTACAAGAGCATTGACAGTACACAAGCTTAACGTTGCAGAACATATCTTATCACATTGCTTAGGACTAGGTATTTGTTGTTCAGCACTTTTCCTGGGTCTCTTGTGGGCTCAAGATATAATAATTAGTCTACTTCTCTAAGTGTGCTGTTACTCTGGGAGCAGTGCAGTAACGTCTGCCAAGCTGGTTTTATAGCTTGAAACAGAAGACGTGAATGATATACTGAAGATATGATCTGAAGACATACCATGTATTTTGAAGGTCTAGAGAGGTATTTCTTGGAAACCAGAGGACATCAGTTACTCTAGTCTCATTCATACTGACCAAAAGCTACTCAGGAACAAAATAGCCTCAAAGTGTTTTGGTACTTTGAATCAGAGAGATAACTGGCAGCTCTACTCCAAAGACCTAGTCATCTGAAACATTCAATTTTGCCAGGAAATCTAGAATTGAGCAGTTATAATGGTAGTTTATATATGATCATAAAATCCTAGAGATTGTGCCTCTGCAGGAATAGCACTGCTTAAAAAATCAGCCAATCTCAATCCCATGGAATTATGCCCTATTCACATCTAACACTATTAAATAATCTGGCATGCCTGGGGTCCTTGGACTGTGGTATCTTCTAGCAGTCCTGCACAACTACGAGGTTAAATAATTCTGTCGATCTGAGAAGAGTGTTCAGCACTCAAGGCCACAACTAAACTATCACTGCCTATACTGTTTCATACTCTGTCAGTTATAACTGTCTTCCTCAGATAACAGAGGGGTAAGTCATATCCTAACACACGACAAATTTGTGTTTGCTTGTACATCTAAAACCAAATACCCCTTAAAATTATAACAAATACATCCATACAAGAAGTACCTGAGTCTTCCACATTTCCTTAATTCTGCAGCATATTTGTTTATTTCTGCCTCCTGAGAAAAGTCAGCAGCTGACACGAGTCAGGTCTGATTGCTTCTACCTGGCTTGTCCAGATTTTAAGGGTATCCATATAGATGGAATCAATTTACAGAATTACTTAGATAGATATTTTGAAAAATACTAATACACTTATTAAAGCTTAATAAGGAAAATATGAAAAGGAAATAATGTTTATCATATTTCTAGAATCTATATTAGCAATTATAGTCTATTGAAAAAAATATTCTTCAATGAATTAAAGTATCACAAACATCCAAATACATTTGGAAATGTAATGGCAAAGCCAACAACAAAATTCTCCAACAGATGTCACATTTTAAAATATTAATTTAATTATTTGAATATCCACTGGGAAGTTAATTTGAATAAGTCAGTTTTTTTTTTCTGCTGCATTTAACATCACAGTGAAGCAGCTGAAATTACTGGAAGTAGCTATAATCAGATTTCTAAAGCAAAATTTCCTCAACTTAACAATACAGAAATTAATATATTTGGAATTAAATTCCATAGATATATTTATGTATTTTGTATCTACTCATGAGCACATAAAGGTAGAAAAGAAAACATACACATTTACCTTAGCTGTAACTTCACTGACACACATAGCATTATGTCAAGGAATTTGGATTCATAGCTACAAAAATATCAAGGCTGTAAGACATTTATTTGTCATGCTCTAAGTTTATTTTCTCTTTAATGACCAAGCAAGAAAAAGAAATAAATTAATGAAATAGTATAAGCCATAGAAGGCTTCTTTTCCATAGCTGCAGTTAAATGCAAATTTTCTGTACAACAAGAGAAGAAAAGGCTATCCTTGAAAGCAGAAAAAGCAAACCATACATGTTTCTGAAACACCATTTTTTCTTTCTCAATTTCTTAATCAAGGTACAAGACCTGTGTAGAATAGAAAAACTGCAGCCTGAAGAGACTTCCTTCTCCAAGAGCAGAGGTAAAGTTTTTTTGATCAGAAATGTTTTGACCTGATTAGATATCTGCTTAGGTATTGCAAATAGATATGCACTCACTAGTAGTGAAGGTGACTTATACTTTCTTCTCCATTTTCTTTCCAACCCTTACTATCTACATATCCAACAAAATAGAAATGCTACTTTAGAAACAGGGATACTATGCAGTAGTCCACTAAAAATGCAAACGTAAAGCTTATGCCAACTGTGCAAAGACTCTATCCTGACCTTTTAAGTGTATTATCAACTTGTTAGTACTTGCTGTGTGAACTGCAGCTTGGTACCAGGTGTCTCTTGTTATGATGTAGAGTTAAATCACGAGATAATAGCAAGTGCCTGAAAATATAGTGGAAAACAGAAGACCTAGACCTATAAATATCCCACAGGTGGTCAATTAATTACTGATCATTGAAAAAGTACAACCTTGCCAGTGGAGAAAGGACTGCTCTCAGCATTCTAAAGAAAAGAAGCAGATAAGCAAGGAAAAAGAGCTGAGCAACAGGATAAGGCACCTGACTGGAAAAGTACACTCCTATTGTGCAACACATAGTCTAGAGTGCAGATGTGAAAGGCTAAATCTGTGTAGAAGTGCAAACATTGTGTAAAACGACAGAATTTGGAATGAGGTTGGGGAGGAACAAGTAGTTGTCACAGGAACTGTTTCTGCTGAACTGATGTGAGATTACTGGAGTGATCACAGAGTTATGTGCCTCCCTTGCCCATTTGAAGAGCAGCAGTTCTCCCTCTCTACCTTCTCCAAGAGCTCTTCATTCCACAAGAACCTTTTGACCTGTTAAGGCAGTTGGGCAGGATACTGCATGGAGGGGTGTGTGTGGGCATGTATGTGTGTATGCCATCTTTCTCTGCAAATGCTACACATTTCTTCTTTGTAACACTCTAACTCGATAGTAAAGCCTTATTACGCATAAACGCAAATACAGTTTTATTGTTTCCTCCATTGCCATTTACCTGACTCTGTTCTCTTCATGCAGACCTATATAGTTTGGCAGTGACTAGGCTATTTTACATTCCAGAACACGTATTTTCTTGAATCCTGACGTTAGTCAAAATATTCTACACACTGTATGCCAGGAACTTATTAGAAATGGGTGACTGTTTATATCTGTCCATCTACTATCTTCTAGCCAATGATCTAGTGATGTGTGTAACCCCTAATCTCATGTTTATCCAAGGCCTATTAATTTGAGAAATAGGCTGTCTTCATAAACCCTCCTTTGCAAGTCACAGGTCAGTCAGAGCCTGGACTTGTTCTGCTGTTTGTGTAAGTTTTTTCCCTCCTTGGGGGCTAAGAAGATAATGCCTCATTAATGTTACAACATTTTGATGCACTTAATAAGTCTCTTTATTTGTCTTAAATCCCTTTCCTCTGTTTTTAATAAATCTGACTTAAAGAAATTTGATGGTTATGTGGATAATTCAGCAGTTCATTTTTAAGGGCAAGACAACAACAAAGAAGAAATGCTAAATGAAAGCTAAATGACACAATGAAAGGGAATAGGTAGGATTTGCCTTTACCTCAGGAAAATGTGATGAAAAATGCAGCAGTAGATTTCACACTACAGGAAATTAAAATAGCATCATAAAAAGAATGAGCTTTTAAGAGAAGTAACATCCCTGGTTTGTACTGAACTCTTCTACTAGCTTCTAGCCAATAAATATTTTTGCTTTTGTTATGTTTTTACTCCTTCCTAGTTCTGAGAAGGTGAAATACTTTATCGCGATTGAATAGGGTAATGATTCCCAATAGTGAAATCTATTACATGGTGACATAGTCTCCAAAGAGAAGTAGTAGAAGTTTTATTGCTAAGTACGTTTAAATCTAGATGAGACAAAGCACTGGAAAATTTTCTTCAGGGAACAATCAAGTGACTACATGAAATAGAAGACCAAATAGGTATTTTGAGCTGTAATTTCTACCATTAACATCCATGTTATGGTATGAATTGAAGGTTATTTAGAGATTAATGTGTTACAGAGCTGCTAGATGAGACATTAATTATTTTAAAAATCTGTATTTCACAACATTTTGGTCAGTATTATAGATTCCAGGATTAGTAATTTAACCATACTTAAAAGGAAGCATACATTAATAAGGACTGAGCTGCAGCCAAAAATATTCACCTTATTCTAAGAGGTTGCTTCTCACATAGCAACTGGAAAATCACATTACTAATCTGACCTTTCCTCATAATCATAGATGTTTCCTAGGAATAGCAATTCAAATAGCATGTCAGTGAATAAATCTACTGATGTTCTAATAGGCTGGAAATGGACAACGGAGGCGGAAGCAAGGAGAAACAAAAAATTGTTGGCTGATAAATATCTAGCTAACAAAGGGTATTTTTGAAAGCTTGTGTAGCTGAAATACTTATATGCATATTGGCTGTAATAAAGCAATATGAAAAGATTTTCTTTAGTTTTCTTTAGTTTTCACAAATGAAGCTGATTTGGATAGAATTGAGTACTGTTGACACAGTTGAAGGAATTTCCTGAGTATCCTCCCAACAAAAAAAGAAGTTTGTGTCTCCAACCCTAACACCTAAAACAGAGTGAAATGGACTTAAGTCTCACAATTCAGTTTCAGATCCAGAAACTGATTTCCTCAGTGTCTGGAAGACTATTTTGTTTCCTTATTTGTAGTTAAGAGGGATAGGCAGTTGGGATCAGCTTTTCAGTATGTTTTGGCACTAGGTTTTCCCTTTGATCTTTCTGCACGTAAAAGATGTAACCTTAAATTAGCAACCAAGAAAATTTGCCTTTCTGGTGATACTTAGAATTATTGCAGATTCAGGCGAGTAGTAATTCTTGAATGTCTTATAGGAAGAGACAGATGGGTAAAAATCAGTGCAATGCAGAACCATTTTACTGACTCTGTCAGTGAAAGGACAGTGTGAAACCATAGTAACAGCCACCTATAGCCTTTTTAACTTTAGAGAACATCCATACATGTAAACTCTCCTCTAAATCACGTAGGAGCACTTTAATGTTTAATGTAGAACACTGCTGGTAGAATGTCAAATATAGAACTAGAAAAGATGTGGCTGCATGCTAGCTGCTGTGACAACATGAAAAGTAATTCAGTAATACAGCATGAAGCAAGCGAAGAGGTGGGGAGCAGGGAAAGGACAACTTTTGTTCCTCCTGTGGGTTGCCATCTTCTTGACGTATGAGATGAGGTCAACACTGCAGAAAGAATGTGCTCTTCTTAGGGGGCAGAGAAGGTAGAAAATTATGGACAGACTTAAATTAGTGCTTTGAGGCTTTCAGACATATGTTGACCTGTCCGTAATCCCATGTGTTAGCGTTGCTGCTGATCGTTTGGCAGGCTAGCTAATGACTTTGCCTTTAACCTTTGCCTATATCTCCTTCCCTTTTGCATCCTCCTGCCACTGACATACACATAGTAAAGCAAAAAAAGAAAAAAAAAAGTCTATAAGAAAGAAATACAGGTTACAGTGTGTACCTCACTAAGCTATCTGATTCCTGTTGATTAAAACACAACCGGTGAGGGAAGAAAAATATTTTATTAAACTAGCAATCAAACTACTTAAATTTCATTTACCATCATTTTTCTTTCAGTGTGAGTTTTATTAAAGTTTAATGTTTAATTTGCAGTTTTTAACATCAAATAAAGTATAAAAGTACCTTTTTACAAAACTACTTCAGCTGTTCTGAAGTTCCCATGTATTGTAATTTGTAAAACTCTTGATTTACAGGAGGCTTATGGCTCCCATAGGAAGCAACCAAAAATCTTTCTGTTTAAAAAAGGTTCTTATTGAAAGCTAAACCTAAAAGTGTCCTAATAAAAAAGAGGTTCTGTTATCAGTCTCTGTGTCCCTGAATGGCCTCTGCTTTCAAATAAAACATGTTGATTTACTAACCTAATCCTTCTCTGGCAGAAATATAATACTAGCCTGTATTAACTGCAGGGGTGGTGGTAGAAGAACCTGGAAAGAGCATTGTCAGAAAACATGTAGATCTCATCCAAAGGGAATAATGTTTAAAATTTACCTTACAATTGGGAATTTAACCTTTTTATTTTTAGTGGTTTTTGCTTGCTTTTCTTCCTCCCTCGTAATTTTCAACTGTATTTGAGACTGAGGCTGAAGTTACTATAGTGATTCATCTATGCTTATAAATAATAAGATTATGTTACACATAATAAATGAAAAAGTAGGAGAACTCAACACTGGAATTTTGTTAGCTTTAATGCCCTAGTAAATAGAAGCATGGCAAACACTCACTCAGATGCTTACTCACTCTGCCTTCTCAACAGGACGGAGGGGTCAAAATCAGATGAGAAAGCTTGAGATAAAAAAAGGCAGATCATTTACCAATTATCATCATGAGCAAAACAGATTTCACTTGAGGAAAGATTGATGAAAATGATCAGAGGACTAGAACTCTTCTTTGAAGACAGACTGAGAGAGTTGGGATTGTTCAGCCTGGAGAAAAGAAGGCTCCGGAGAGACCTTATTGTGGCTTTTCAATACTTAAAATGAGGCTTATAAGAAAGATGGAGAGAGGCATTTTACCAAAGCCTGTAGTGACAGGACAAGGGGTAATCGTTTTAAACTGAGAAAGTTTAGACTGGACATAAGGAAGACATTTTTATGATGGGGATAGTGTGATGCTGGAACACCTGGATCCTCCCACTCCAGAAGTATTCAAGGTCAGGCTGGACAGGGCTTTAAGCAACCTTTTTCCTATATTCATCTCCACTCTTCTTTCCCAAATCCTCTACCTCCCTGTGCAGATACCCACGGAACAGGTTTTGGTGAACAAAGGCGAGATGCAGGGAGGTGTTAATCCAGCTCAGCTGTCTTGACTTAACAGACCATTAACTGTGATGACCTAAGGACGGGTTATGAAAATGAGTCAGCTCTGAGTTATCCAGAGTGAAACAGCAGAAAAAGGACCAAAACTTGAACAGAACCAAAGCCCAGATAACAAACATTTTGCCCTGAGTCTCATATTCAACACTATCTATTCATCAGGTATGTTAAATTCAGCTGAGTAAATCTTGTATGTGCAAGACACTTCGATTTGTTTGAGTCACTGATGTGCTAATTGTCCCACACTTAGTAGGGGATGCCCAGAAAGGGGGAAATCTCATCATATCACCACAGATAAACATTCTAGGTAGTCCAGTCCCCTCAGGCTTAATTTTGTTCCCCCCCATCCCATCCTTACAGTATAAAAGCTGTAAGATTTTGGGTAGAAGTTGGAGAAGTTTTTTCCAAAAATACAGCTGCACTGTAGGTTACTCTTCCCCCCTTATTCTAGACATTGGATAAGGACATTTTCCCCCGGACTGAGAACCCTTACCTGAGAGACAGTGAGTGACTACGACATATGTGGCATGCTTTAAGAGTGTTACTGTTACTGACCTGTGCATTTCTTAAATCTGTACCGGTACACTTGCCAGGAATCACTGAGTTTCGTAATAGTGTATCCTATGTATTGGTTGTGGTTTCTTTCACAAATTGCAATAGTGCATTTCCATTGTATCCATAAACCCTGCAGTAGTGACATATTGGACATGTAAGTGAAGTTCTAATAAACTGCCAGTTTGAACCTCACAGTGAAGTCCGTGTATTGGACCTGTGAGTGAAGTTCAAATAGATCGCAGGCTCAAACCTTACAGTGAAGTCTCTGTCACACTCCCCCTGCTTCAGGCAAAGAATAGTGGCTGCAATCAGTTCATAGCAGCTCCTCTCCACTGCTCTTTCCTCCTCACACATTTTCCTTGCTCTTGGATGGGCTCTTCAGGGGCTGAAGTCCATCAAGAAATATCCATGTGTCTTCTATGGAGTCATCCATTGTCTGTAGTGCAGATATCTGCATCACTGTGGTTCTTAATGAGTTGCAGGGAAACCATCTGCGTTATTGTGTTCTCATCTGTGGGCTGCAGGTGAATATCTGCTCTGGCACCTGGGACACCTCCTCCCCCTGCTCATTCATTGACCTTGGAGTTCGTACTTCTATATCTGCCTTTTTACTTCCCTCACTCTGCTCTCAATCTGGCTTTTTTTCCTGTTTCTTAAATATGCTTTCACAAAGACACCATAAGCTTGGCTGATGGGCTCAGCTGTGTGTTGCAATGGGTCCATCATGGAGCCAGCTAGAGTCAACTGTATCTAGCACAGGGCAGCCCCTGGTCTCACAGGGTCTACTCTGCTTCCTATGCACTGCCAAAATCTTGTCGTTGTGTCCCCCTCCGCCACAATACAAAGCTATATGAAGTGAGGCAACCGATCTGTCCTTTTGGCCAATTATTAATTTCAAGGACTGTAACACAAACATGGTGGGTTGCCACACATAACTGGAGTGCCACAATCGAAGGCTACAAGCTCTTCAGGAGAGACAGACAGGGTAGGAGGGGTGGTGGAGTGGCCCTATATGTTAGAGAATGTTACGAGACCTCAGAAATCAAGTATAGTGACGAGGAGATTGAGTCTGTTTGGATTAGGTTAAGGGCCAATAAAGCTGATATAGTCCTGGGAGTCTGCTATAGACCCCCCAATCAAAGCAGGGAAATGGATGAAACTTTCTACAAGCAGTTGAGAGAAATCTCGCAGTCACTTGCCATTGTGCTTGTGGGGGAATTTGACTTCCCAGATATCTGCTGGGAATACAGCACAGCAGAGAGGGAACAATCCAAGAGGTTTCTGGAATGTGTGGAGGACAACTTTTTCATGCAGCTAATAAATGAGCCAACCAGGAAAGGTGCCTTCCTGGATCTGCTCCTTGTGAACAGGGAAGAACTTGTGGGGGAAATAAAGGTTGGAGGCTGTCTAGGGCATAGTGATCACGAGATGATTGAGTTCTCAATCCTTAGAGAAACAAGGAGAGGGGTTAGTAAAACTGCCACCTTAGACTTCCGGAGGGCAAACTCTGAGTTGTTCAGGAGACCGATTGACAAAGTCCCTTGGAAGGATGTGCTGAAGGATATAGGAGTCCAGCAAGGTTGGACATACTTCAGGAGAGAAGTTTTTAAGGCGCAGGAGCAGGCTGTCCCTACCT
Source organism: Apaloderma vittatum (assembly GCF_000703405.1). Lineage (NCBI taxonomy): Eukaryota > Metazoa > Chordata > Aves > Trogoniformes > Trogonidae > Apaloderma > Apaloderma vittatum. The sequence goes on along the minus strand of NW_009735837.1, from coordinate 346 downwards.
GTTTTTTTTTGGGCTAAATAGAGACCTTTGGCTGGACCTCAAGAACAGAAGGAGAGTCTATGACTGTTGGAAGAGAGGACTGGTCTCTCACGTAAACTATAAAGATGTAGTGAAGTAATGCAGGAAGAAGATTAGGAGGGCCAAAGCACAGCTAGAGCTCAACCTTGCTACGCTTGTTAAAGATAATAAAAAATGCTTCTATAAATTCATGAACAACAAAAGGAGAATTAGGGAAAATCTCCATCCTTTATTGGATGCAGAGGGAAACTTAGTAACAAAGGATGAGGAAAATGTAGAGGTGCTTAACACCTACTGTGCTTCAGTCTTCAGCAGTGGAACAAGCTAT